>NC_069508.1:37857243-37924743 GCF_027579735.1 Bombina bombina | reverse complement strand
GTATCATGTCCGCCAGACTTTGATAAATCGGCCCTATATATCTGTCTATCTCTCTCTCTCTCTATCATTATCTATAATATAACTATTTATCTATGATTATCTACTATATATCTATCTGTCTGTCTATCTATAATATAGCAATGTGTCTATCTATCTATTTTGATGGCTGTCTATCTATCTATGTATCATCTATAATATAGCAATTCTGAAGCAAAACCGAGTGTTTCTTCCACCATACATACACTCTGTGGTTAAAAAGACGGTTCCCCATCCAAATGTCTTCTTTATTACATTTCTTTCTGCCCTATTAAAAACTTGATTTTTAGGTCCTTTTCTAGCCGTATGGATGTTTGTTATACCCGTGATACCCCCTACCTATCCTGGCTACCCTACCTTGTGAACACCAGGTAAACACAAAAAGGCTTGTCGATCCCACACCATGCAACTGGAATGGACCAAACTTTCACGGAATGTACGCCTGAACTAGAGCACTTGGGGGTGCTCCCTCTAGAAGCCGGTCACTTGAAGTTACCGGACATTAAAGGGGCAGGGCTAAATGTTATGCCCGGGAAAGCTTATTTTCCGGAGGGATCTGGGCTCAAAGGGAGGAGAGCAGGGGACAAAATATAATTGGATTTTGCATGTTTACTTTTTTACACCTTGTATTGTATAAAAACCCTGTGTGTTAACCATTAAAGTGTGTTACTCTCTACTGCACTAAGCCTTGCCTGGTGGTGTCTATCTATATATCTGTATATCTATGTATCTATCTGTCTATCTATCTATCCATTTGTCTATCCGCTGGCTTGTCTATCTATATATCTATCTGTATATCTATGTATCTATCTGTCTATCTATCTATCTATCCATTTGTCTATCCGCTGGCTTGTCTATCCATAATTATCTATTATATAGCAATCTATACCTATTTATCTTCCTATAATCAAATATTTATGTCCTGGGAACTGACTGCAGTCTCAAATTAGAGTGAGTACACATCCGAAGCCACTAACAAAGCTCACAGGCCTGGGGACTCAAGCAGTTAACCCCAGACCAGATTGGTTGCAAAACCCAATAGGGGAACCACATAGAAACATTAAATAACACAGAGAATACTCAGCACTCACTTGCATGCACACAGCTAAGCTAAAAGCAAAAAAGTGAAGAGTTTGTTACAACATTTGGCCAAATGGTGATAAGCACGGGAACCACTTCATGATCTCTTCTTGACCTCTATTGGGAATGCGAAAAAAGGCGATGGAGTTTGTGTGATCTCGGGTGTTAGTTTTTTTTAACTTTTTTTTCTCCATTGATCTCACACTATTCGGGTTAACGCTACTGCAAAATAATTTTTTTGGGAACTTGTAATACGAACGCAACACTAACAGGCCCATTTATCAAGCTCCGTACGGAGCTTGAAGGGCCGTGTTTCTGGCGAGTCTTCAGACTCGCCAGAAACACAAGTTATGAAGCAGCGGTCTAAAGACCGCTGCTCCATAACCCTGTCCGCCTGCTCTGAACAGGCGGACAGGAATCGCCGGACATCAACCCGATCGAATACGATCGGGTTGATTGACAGCTCCCTGCTGGTGGCCGATTGGCCGCGAGTCAGCAGGGGGCAGCGTTGCACCAGCAGCTCTTGTGAGCTGCTGGTGCAATGTTAAATGCGGAGAGCGTATTGCTCTCCGCATTTAGCGAGGTCTTGCGGACCTGATCCGCAGTGTCGGATCAGGTCCGCAAGCCCTTTGATAAATGGGCCTGAAAAAGCGCAAAAATTTAAATTCTAGCAAAGTTTTCTCTTACAAAAAAAAATACAGCACCACTTGTAATCTAACCCAGTTTTGTTCTGATACAAATGGATCTTAGTGAAATTGTATGTAAGAAATACTGATGTTCTAAGAAATATTGCTGAAAATAAAAAATATAAAAAATAGCACTTAGAAAACTGCATTTGACTTTGTTTAAAGTTTTAAGAGATTAAGGGGCAGTTTACAAGTTGAGCACAAAATACTGCTTCCGTAAAAGCGATATTTGCACTCCACTTAGTAACACAAGCGCAGACAAATGTAACCCCGAACTGTCCGGGTCATTCCTAGACATCAGAGTCTGATTTTGTAACGTAAGAAATATCACAAATACTACTTAGGGGTCCATTTATCATTGTGCGGACGGACATGATCCACTATAGTGAACCATGTCCTCCGCACATCGATAAATGCCGACAGCATACGCTGTCTTGTGAACTGCTGGTGCAACGCCGCCCCCTGCAGATCCGTGGCCAATCAACCCGATCGTATTGGATCGGGTTGATTTTTCGGCGATGTCTGTCAGCCACCTCAGAGCAGGCAGACAGGTTACAGAGCAGCTGTCTTTAGAAGGCTCACCAGAAACACGGGGCATCAAGCTCCGTTCGGAGCTTGATAAATAGACCCCTTAGCGTCACTAATAGCCACCATATTGTGCATTCACATATGGAAAGGCTCATTATTCTACTTCTGTGTTCTGTTATTTTAAAGGGACACTGAACCCAAATTTTTTCTTTTGTGATTCAGATAGAGCATGAAATTTTAATCAACTTTCTAATTTACTCCTATTATCAAATTTTCTTTATTCTCTTGGTATCTTTATTTGAAATGCAAGAATGTAAGTTTAGATGCCGGCCCATTTCTGGTGAACAACCTGGGTTGTCCTTGCTGATTGGTGGATAAATTCATCCACCAATCAAAAAGTGCTGTCCAGAGTTCTGAACCGAGAAAAAAAGCTTAGATGCCTTCTTTTTCAAATAAAGATAGCAAGAGAACGAAGAAAAAATGATAATAGGAGTAAATTAGAAAGTTGCTTAAAATTGCATGCTCTATCTGAATCACAAAAGAAGAAATTTGGGTTCAGTGTCCCTTTAACTGCAGAAAATGTACATTATTGGGGTTGGATGAAAACAAAGTCTTTGCACAAGCTCTCATATACCCTGTCAAATAACCCTGCGTTAGACGCAGGCTTTTTATCCGACACATGCTGTCAGATTTACATGCTCTGTTAAATACGCTCTATCTGTCAGGTACACATTCTGACAGATCAACTCTTTGTGAGATAAATCTACTTTTCCAGATGGGAGCACAAATACTTGTGTGGTAAATATAAATAACAAACATGGTGCAGAGGTAACACCAGTTTGCTAGCAAAGAAGAAAATGTAATCCTTAAAGTAAAGTGAAACCCAAAATATACTTTCACGATTTCTATAGAACATACAATTATGTATGTTTAAAGGGACATAATACTCATATGCTAAATCACTTGAAACTGATGCAGTATAACTGTAAAAAGCTGACAGGAAAATATCACCTGAGCATCTCTATGTAAAAAAGGAAGATATTTTACCTCACAATCTCCTCAGCTCAGCAGAGTAAGCTCTGTGTAAAAAGTTATAATTCACCTGCTCCCAGCTGCAGGTAAAAATTAAAAAAAAATGAAGAAAAGAACAGCAGCCAATCAGCATCAGCAGTGCTGAGGTCATGAACTCTTACTGCTGTGATCTCATGAGATTTGACTTAACTCTCATGAGATTTCATAGTAAGCTTCCTTTACCTGATTGGTGAAATAATATGAGAGTGCACGATGCTCATCCCTTCAGATGTCCCAGGACAGACACACTAATATGCTGCTTAGAAATCCTTTACAATGGGAGGTGGCTACTGAGGAACTTTTGAGGTAAAATATCTTTCTTTTTTACATAGAGTTGTTCAGGAGATATTTTCTAGTCAGCTTTTTACAGCTATGCTGCATCACTTTCAAGTGTTTAAACATTTGGGTATTATGGCCCTTTAAGCACTTTCTAATTTACTCATATTACCACATTTGCTTCATTCTCTTGGTATCCTTTGTTGAAGGAGCAGCAATGTACCACTGGGAGCTAGCTGAACACATCAGGTGAGTTAATGACAAGAAGCGCATACATGCAGCTGCCAATCAGCAGTTAACTCCCAGAAGTGCATTGGTGCTCCTGAGACTACCTAGGTATACTTTTTTAACAAAGGATGATTATATATATGAATACCTATTTCTAAATACTTAAAAGATATTCTGCTATGTGAAGAACATTGAGGGGCATATTTATCATTCTGTATAGAGCTTGATGCCTCTTGTTTAAAGACCGCTGCTCTATACCTTGTCTGCCTGCTCTGAGGCGGCGAACAGAAATCAACCCAATCGGATACGATCGGGTTGATTGACACCCCCTGCTAGCGGCCGATTGGCTGCAAATCTACAGGGGGCGGATTTGCACCAGCAGTTCACAAGAACTGCTGGTGCAATGATAAATGGCAACAACGTATGCTGTCGGCATTTATCGATGTGCAGAGAACATGATCCGCTACTTCGTGTCATGTCCGCTTGCACATTGATAAATATGCCCCTTAATGTGAAATATTTACAGTAAATACACAGTTAAACACTTAAAGGGACACTCAAGTAAAAATAAACTTTTATGATTCAGATAGAGAATGCAGTTTTATGACAATTTTTCTTCTATTATCAAATTTTTCTCAGTCTTCTTAAAGGTACAGTCTACACCAGAATTTTTATTGTTTAAATAGATAGATAATCCCTTTATTACCAATTCCCTAGTTTTGCATAACCAACACTGTTATATTAATATACTTTTTACCTCTGTGATAACCTTGTATCTAAGCCTCTGCAGACTGCCCCCTTATTGCAGTTCTTTTGAGAGACATCCATTTTAGCCAATCAGAGCTGGCTCACTGGAACTCCACGTGCGTGAGCACAGTGTTATCTATATGAAACACATGAACTAACACCCTCTAGTGGTGAAAAACTGTCAAAATGTCCTGAGAGAAGAGGCGGCATTCAAGGGTTTAGAAATTTGCATATGAACCTCTTAAGTTTAGCTTTCAACTAAGAATACCAAGAGAACAAAGCAAAATTGGTGATAAAAGTAAATTGAAACATTGTTTAAAATGACATTCTCTATCTGAATCATGAAAGTTTATTTTGGACTAGACTGTCCCTTTATTCACACTTCCTGGGGAACAATCTCCTACTGCACATACAGGGGGCCGGCAAATGGGAAAAAAAATAATTTGTCAGAAAAAAATCTACTGCTTATTTGAAATTCAGAGTAGGTGTTATTGCATTGTCTTTTTATTATGTACATGTTCATTATGCAATTCTACTGCATTAAGTGGTCTTTTAATTAAATATGAATATTGCATATTTGTGCATTTGGAGGGGCATTATGTGACCCCACCTATCACCCATGCCCAGTCACCTATTGGTTGTCTGGTATTTGTATTGAGCACAATTAACAACCCTACTTAGGACCCAGTTATCAAAACTTTGTCAGCATAGCAAGAAACATCACGCCAACCCTCACAAAGGTAGTCCTCACTGAATTCTCTAAGAAAAGTGGCTAAGCCACCATGTCCTGACGAGTTGTCAGCTGACTTCCATAGAACGTAGTGAAGCTCACTGAAAACAATACGTTTGTTAAAGCAAAGGCAAACTATATTGCACTGGTTTCTGGGTAATTTACTTTAACGCATTGCTTATTTTAATGCAAACTCACCATCTAAAGTTGCCAGCTGAACAATCAGTCGGTGACTGAACACAATGCTAGATGGGGTCACACAATGCTCCTCTAAAAGCGCTACCTTAGCCCCCACTCTTGATCCCACATTATACATTTTTCACAACTTAGCAGTCCTTTTACTCCTTGCCTGCCAGCAAAATACAAATTAATAATTTGACCTCTTTGGCTACCAGTAACACTCATAAACATAAGTGATTTGACCTCGTTGACTGCCCCTCATTTCTTTTTGCTCTATATTTGTAAGGCCTTTTACATTTAGCTAATACCTGGAACTTAAAAAAAAGAAAAAAAAACTGAACATTTAAGTGTCCAGTATTCTGTAAAGATTCTACTGGACAGCCTGCTAAAATACTGGACTGTCCGGCTAAATACGTGGATACCTGGCAACCTTATCAGTAGCTTACACTTGTCGAGAAAAAAAGAGACTTATATGCCCTAGAACAACTTTGCTCAGCCAACTCACCAAGGTTGAGAGATGCATTTCACAATAGAAATATAAGGAACCCCTTGAATTGTGACCTCTAGGTTACAATATCAAATTTAAAAAAAAAAAAAAAATCAACAATAAATATGTATTTTATCATTTACATTAAAGGGACACTGAACCCCAAAAATTTATTTCGGGATTCAGATAGAGCATGCAATTTTAAGCAACTTTCTAATTTACTCATATTATCAAATTTTCTTCATTCTCTTGGTATCTTTATTTGAAAAGCAAGAATGTAAGTTTAGATGCCGGCTCATTTTTGGTGAACAACCTGGGTTGTTCTTGCTGATTGGTGGATACATCCACCCACCAATAAACAAGTGTTGTCCAGGGCTCTGAATAAAAAAATGGCTGGCTCCTTAGCTTAGATGCTTTATTTTTTAAATAAAGATAGCAAGAGAACGAAGAAAAATTAATAGTAGGAGTAAATTAGAAAGTTGCTTAAAATTGCATGTTCTATCTGAATCACCAAAGAAAAATTTGCGTTCAGTGTCCCTTTAAATGCAAATTTTTCCCCTCAAAAGTAAAAAAAGAATGTTTACATCTTAATGTAAATTTGCATTTTGCTGTGGGCCTTTAATACAAATTTTGATGCATACTATTAAAGGGACAGTCTAGTCAAAAATAAACTTTCATGATTCAGATAGGGCATGTCATTTTAAATAACTTTCCAATTTACTTTTATCATTAATTTCGCTTTGTTCACTTGGTATTCTTAGTTGAAAGCTAAACCTAGGAGGCTCATATGCTAATTTCTTAGCCCTTGAAGGCCGCCTCTTATCTGAGTGCATGTTGACAGTTTTTTACAACTAGAGGACGTTAGATATAGATACCATTTTGCTCACAACCGTGGCGTTACCTAGGAGTCAGCACTGATTGGCTAAAGTGCAAGTCAGTCAAAAGAACTGAAATAAAGGGGCAGTCTGTAGAAGCTTAGATACAAGGTAATCAGTGAGGTAAAAAGTATATTAATATAACAGTCGGCTAGATTACGAGTTTTGCGGTAGGAGCGGTGCGGTACTAACTTGCAAGTTATTGTCACCACTCACTTCCCTACAGCGCTGGTATTACAGGTTTATAAAAACCCGGCGTTAGCAGACAAGAAGTGAGCGTAGAGCAAAATTAAGCTCCATACCGCACTCCAATACCAGCGCTGCTAAAAGCTGCGATGAGCTGGTTTTACGTGCTCGTGCACGATTTCCCCATAGACATCAATGGGGAGAGCCGACTGAAAAAAAGTCTAACACCTGCAAAAAAGCAGCGTAAAGCTCTGTAACGCAGCCCCATTGATTCCTGTGGGGAAACAAAATTTATGTTTACACCTAACACCCTAACATGAACCCCGAGTCTAAACACCCCTAATCTTACACTTATTAACCCCTAATCTGCCGCCCCCGACATCGCCGACACCTACATTATACTTATTAACCCCTAATCTTCCGCTCCGGACATCGCAGCCACTGTAATAAACATATTAACCCCTAAACCGCCACACTCCTGAATCGCAAACACTAGTTAAATATTATTAACCCCTAATCTGCCGCCCCTAACATCGCCGCCACCTACCTTCATTTATTAACTCCTAATCTGCCGCCCCCAACATCACCGCCACTATACTAAATTTATTAACCCCTAAACCTAAGTCTAACCCTAACCCTAACACCCCGTAACTTAAATATAATTAAAATAAATCTAGATAAAAATTGCTATCATTACCTAAATAATTACTATTTAAAACTAAATACTTACCTATAAAATAAACCCTAAGCTAACTACAATATAACTAATAGTTACATTGTATCTAGCTTAGGGTTTATTTTTATTTTACAGGCAAGTTTGTATTTATTTTAACTAGTTAGACTAGTTAGTAAATAGTTATTAACTATTTACCAACTACCTAGCTAAAATAAATACAAATTTACCTGTAAAATAAAACCTAACCTGAGTTACACTAACACCTAACCTTATACTACAACTAAATAAATTACCTAAATTACAAAAAAAACCCCCACTAAATTACACAAAATAAAAAAGAAATTATCAGATATTTAAACTAATTACACCTAATCTAATAGCCCTGTCAAAATAAAAAAGCCCCCCCTAAATAAAAAAAAACCCTAGCCTAAACTAAACTACCAATAGCCCTTAAAATGGGCTTTTGCGGGGCATTGCCCCAAAGAAATCAGCTCTTTTACCTGTAAAAAAAATACAAACACCCACCAACAGTAAAACCCACCACCCACACAACCAACCCCCCAAATAAAATCCTAACTAAAACAACCTAAGCTCCCCATTGCCCTGAAAAGGGCATTTGGATGGGCATTGCCCTTAAAAGGGCATTTAGCTCTTTTTCAATTGCCCAAACCCTAATCTAAAACTAACACTAACCCCTGAAGATCCACTTACAGTTTTGAAGACCAGACATCCGTCCTCAACGAAGCCGGGAGAAGTCCTCAGCGAAGCGGCAAGAAGTCCTCAACGAAGCTGGGAGAAGTCTTCATCCAAGCCAGCAGAAGTGGTCCTCCAGACGGGCAGAAGTCTTCATCCAGACGGCATCTTCTATCTTCATCCATCCGGCGCGAAGCGGGTCCATCTTTAAGACATCCGGCGCGGAGCATCCTCTTCAATCGGTCTTCTTTCCGAATGAAGGTTCCTTTAAGTGACGTCATCCAAGATGGCGTCCCTTGAATTCCGATTGGCTGATAGAATTCTATCAGCCAATCGGAATTAAAGGTGAAAAAAGACTATTGGCTGATCCAATCACACACACACCATACACAAACTCTCATACAACACACACACAGCACCCACACTCTCATAAAACACAAACACTACACATACTCTCATATAACACAAACACTCACTCTCACATAACACACAAACATCACACACTCTCATACAACACACACACTACACACACTCATATATAACACACACACCAGAAACACTCTCATACAACACACACATCAGATACACACTTTCATACAACACACACACACACACACACTCTCATACAACACACACACTCACTCTCATATAACACACACACACTCTCATAAACAGACACACCATACACACACTCTCATACAACAAACACACCACACACACTCTTATACAACACACACACTACACACTTACTCTCATACAACACACACACACTACACACTTACTCTCATACAACACACACACCACACACACTACACACTTACTCTCATACAACACACACATCACACACACACTCTCATACAACACACACATCACACCCATACTCTCATACAACACACACACCACACACACTTTCAAACAACACTCACACCACACACACACTCTCATACAACACACATCACACGTTGCGACCCAGTAAACATGGTGTTGCGACCCAGTAATGGGTCCGACCCGTAGTTTGAAGAACCCTACTGTAGAGAATCAGGTCTTTAGGGGCAGATTATCTAAAGTTCGACAGAACATAAGCGAAAAACCATGCTGACACTCCCAGGGCTGCCCTCAATTAATTCTATATAAAAAGGCACTGGAGTGGGGAGATGCCTCCCTTAGAAAGTAATGGAACTGAAAAGGAAAACTTCTCTGGGTAGAGAAATGTTATCCGGAGGCACACTTTAAATTTTTTATTAATTAATAAAATTATATTAAATTAATTAAATTATATTAAAACACTGCAGTCAGTACCTATTTTTCAGTGCATGGTATCTAACAATTACCTCTAGTTACCTACGCCTGTGTTTTTTTATTAGGATAATAATTGTTTTGACACAATTTTGCCAACTTTCAGCTTGTCAGATAAAACTGGGAAATCTGCAGGGGGGGGGGGGGATATTTAGAGAATATGCCAGACCTGAGAGAGAACATTCAGCTACACCCAGGTGTTCAGCCCACTAGCAGAGGTGGGGGAATACCTTTTACAATAAGGAAAATAATATACTTTGAATTATCAGTGCAAATTTCACAGCGTTTTTTGCATGTGTAGTATAGTTTTATTACGGGTTCTACTTTATATATATATGTATTTCTATTTTATATATATGTATTTCAATTTTATATATATGTATTTCTATTTTATATATATGTATTTCAATTTTATATATATGTATTTCTATTTTATATATATGTATTTCTATTTTATATATATGTATTTCTATTTTATGTATATGTATTTTTCCTGCGTAATTTCAAAAAACGAAATTAAATTTTTCAATAAAATATGATTTTTGCAGAAAAGTTTTTGTTTTTTTACTGCATGTTTTTATTTCAATATTTTATTGTTTCATTCAATTTTTGAATTACGATTTTTGTGAGCGCTTTTGTAATGTATGAACTCCTTTACATTTTTAAATGCAATGAAAACACAACCTTGCAAAACACATTTTTATCACGTTGAAAACTTCCTTTAAAGAATTCCACCAGGGGCTTCATAGTACTGGCAAGATCTCTTACTGTCAGGGTGCCAGGAATCAGACTGAGACGAGAAGTGCAAAAATAATCACACCTTTATAGCAAAAAATAATAAAACGTCCACAAGTCAAATAACAAGCCAGGAGTCAAAACCAGAGCTGGTAGTCAGACGAGCCGAGTCAGGAGCCAAAGCGAATAGTCAGACGAGCCGGAATCAGGAACAAGGAAAACAGCAGAGTCAGGAACAAGCCAGGGATCAGGAACCAGGAAGGACGTCAGGCAGCCAGGTAATACACAGGATCTCTCACAAACAGGTCTGAGACAACGCAAAGGCAAAGCATACTGAACAGAGGCCCTTTAAATAAAAAGTGATGACATCACAATTCTGAGACTGCATCCTGTCTCACACGGATGATGCACACCAGTTTGGCCATAAAAGGAAGTGCAGGAAATGAGCAGCATCCCCCACAATACACCATAGTCAGCAAGAGAAGTGAGTAAAATGGCTGCCAGCAGCACATGGCAAACAAAACAGGGAAAAAACCCTGACAGTACCCTCCCCTCAATGACCCCCTCCCCTGCGGGAAGAAAAAAAGGCTTATTGGGGAAACGGGCATGGAAGGCACGGAGGAGGGCGGGAGCATGAACATTAGAGGAGGGAACCCAAGAACGCTCCTCCGGACCGTAGCCCCTCCAGTGAACCAAATACTGTACACGGCCCCTGGACATACGAGAGTCAATAATGCTGCTGACCTCATACTCCTCATGGTTGTCAACAAAGATAGGACGGGGACGAGGCAACACAGTGGTAAACCGATTACAAACCAATGGTTTCAAGAGGGAGACATGAAAAACATGCGCATAGCAGGAGGAAGGTCAAGAGCGTAGGCCACAGGATTAACCCGTCGGAGTATTCGAAAAGGACCAACATAACGGGGAGCCAATTTATTGGAAGGCACACAAAGGTTCAAGTTGCAGGAGGACAGCCAAACCCTCTCACCAACCTGGTAGGAAGGTGCGGGCAGATGCCTACGATCAGCCTGGAACTTTTGGCGCTGCATAGAACAATGAAGGCAATCCTGAATCTGCACCCACATGGAACGGAGTTGCCAGAGATGCTCCTCCAAAGCCGGAATACCCTGAGACATGAATGAATCAGGCAACAAGGATGGTTGAAACCCATAATTTGCCATGAATGGGGATAACTTGGAGGAAGCATTAATAGCACTATTACAAGCAAACTCTGCCCAAGGTAACAGTTCAGACCAATTATTGTGCGCATCTCCAATGTGAACTGTTCCAGAGCTTAATTAGACCGTTCCGCAGCCCCATTGGATTGAGGGTGATATGCAGAGGAGAAGGAAAGCTGGATCCCCATTTGAGCACAAAAGGAACGCCAAAATCTGAAGACAAACTGGCTACCCCGGTCCGACACTATCTCCTTGGGTAACCCATGTAAACGGAAGACCTCCCGGGCAAAAATTGAAGCAAGCTCCTGAGCGGTAGGCAGCTTCATCAAGGGAATGCAATGTGACATTTTAGAAAAACAGTCAACCACCATAAGGATAACAGTATTGCCATTGGAAACAGGGAGCTCGACAATAAAGTCCATGGAAAGATGTGTCCAAGGACGCTCACCATTAGCAATAGGTTGAAGAAGACCCACAGGAAGACATCGAGGAGTCTTATTTTGTGCACAAACTGAGCAGGAGGCAACATACACAGCAACATTAGAACGAAGACCTGGCCACCAGAATTTTCGAGTGACAGACCAAATGTTTTGCCTCAGATAGATAAGTTAAATTCTTGTAGTCAGTAAGAATGAGCACTGGCACGCTAGTACCCTCGAGAAGATGCCTCCATTCCTTGAGTGCCAAAATTATGGCCAGTAATTCCCTGTCGCCAATTTCATAATTGCACTCCGCTGGAGACAATTTCTTAGAGAAGAAACCACACGGATGCAAGGAACCATCAGGCGTAGGACGTTGAGACAAGAGGGCACCTACTCCAGTCTCAGACGCATCCACCTCAAGAACGAAAGGCAGGACAGGGTTAGGATGAGCTAGAACTGGAGTGGCAGCAAAGGCAGTGTTAAGACTATCAAAGGCCTTAATGGCAGATGGCAGTAGGTGACCAATGAAGTGGATCATTCTCTTTACGGGTCATGTCTGTGATAGGTTTGACCAAGGAAGAAAAGTTTTTAATAAACATTCTATAGTAATTGGCAAACCCCAAAAAACGTTGAATAGACCGAAGACCAACTGGGCGAGGCCACTGCAGAACTGCAGATAACTTGCAGGATCCATGGAGAACCCTGCAACGGAGATAACATAACCTAGGAAGGTTACTTGAGTCTGATGGAACTCACATTTATTGAGTTTACAAAACAGGCCGTTCTCACGCAGTCTCTGAAGAACCTGTGTAACATCAGAACGATGAGCCTCAAGTGTGGGTGAGTGTATGAGGATGTCGGCTAAGTACACCACTACACACTGTTGCAACATATCTCGTAGGACATCATTAATAAATTACTGAAAAACAGCAGGAGCATTACATAGGCCAAAGGGCATTACAAGATACTCATAATGCCTGCTCCTGGTGTTAAATGCTGTTTTCCATTCGTGGCCCTCCTTAATCCTAACGAGATTGTACGCTCCTCTCAAATCAAGTTTAGTAAAGACAGTAGCTCCCTTGAGGCGGTCAAAGAGTTCTGTAATAAGAGGAATAGGGTAAGCATTCTTAATGGTTAGATGATTAAGACCCCTATAATCGATGCATGGTCTTAACTCGCCACCCTTTTTCTTCACAAAGAAGAAGTCAGCCCCTGCAGGAGAGCAGGATTTGCGGATGATCCCCCATCGGCAACATACTCCTCCATAGCACAATTCTCTGCAACAGACAGAGGGTACACCCGGCCCCGAGGAGGAATGGCTCCGGGTTGCAGGTCTATGGCACAATCTTAAGACCAGTGAGGAGGCAACGTACCTGCACGCACCTTGTCAAAAACGTCTAGGAACTCTCGGTACTCCTCTGGCAATTGAGATACTGAAGAAGTGCACAAGACTAACTGGTTTCCGAAGAAAAGTGAAAATACATTGCGGGGACCACGACAAAATTTCAGACCTGCGCCAGTCGCGACTGGGATTGTGCTTTTGGAGCCAGGGATAACCCAGAACAACCAGACAATGTGGAGAGTTTATTACCTGGAACTGGAGGGTTTCAAAATGGAGAGCCTCAACAGCCATGGACAACGGAGCAGTTTCGTAAGTAACGAGTGCGGGCTGAATAGCAAGCGGAACGGATCGAGGCAAAACAGGAATGGAGTGCTTTGATACAAAAGCACTGTCAATGAAATAGCCTGCAACACAGGAGTCAACAAGAGCCTGAGTGACTATGGAGGAGTCCACCCAGGAAAGGACAACCGTGACCAAAGTTTCTCCTTAAGCGGTTCCGGGGACGAGGATAAACCACCCAAGGTCTGCCCCCGATAGGACCTTAGGTGTGAGCGTTTCCCGGCCGTGTAGGACAAGACTTCAAAAGGTGGCCCTGTAACCCACAATAGAGGCAGAGCCCCTCCCTCCTCCTAAAGGCCCTCTCTGCCGCGGAGAGACGCGTGAATCCCAATTGCATCGACTCAGCAGTACCTGGTGACTCGGGACCAGGAGGCATGGGAGGAGAGGGAGGCATGGGTGGGAACGAACACGTAGGAGACAACGGAACAAGTGCTCCTTGAAAGAGGGCCTCTCTCTGAGTCTGATGTCAATTACAATAAAAAAAGACACCAATGCCTCGAGATCCTCTGGTAAATCTCTGGCAGCAACTTCGTTTTTAATCGCATCAGAGAGCCCATGAAAGAAGGTGGCAACAAGGGCTTCATTATTTCAACCTACCTCTGCGGCAAGCGTACGGAACTCAATAGCATACTGATCTTGTACCTTGCTGAATGGACATGAGTCGTTTAGCAGCAGAGGAGGAGCGAGCCGGAACATCAAATACCCTTCGAAAGGAGGCCACAAATTCAGGGTAATTTGAAATCACAGGTTTATTAGTCTCCCACAAGGGATTAGCCCAGGCAAGAGCTGTGTCAGAGAGTAACAAGATGAGAAATCCCACCTTAGCTCTGTCAGAGGGAAACGCCTGAGGTAACATCTCAAAGTAAATGCCCACCTGGTTCAAAAACCCTCTGCACTGAATAGGATCGCCTCCATATCGCTGGGGTAGAGGTGCAGAACCGGACATGCTCCTAGTAGGCATAGGTGCAGCAGCGGAAACAGGAGCAGCCATAACTTGCGTGACACTTTGGTCCAAATGTGCAGTGCGAGTCAGCAGGGTTTGCAGGGCTAGTGCAAATTGATCCAAGCGGTGATCCTGTACATCCATCCTGGAAATTATGGCAGGTAAAGGTGGATTATTAGCACCATCGGGATTCATGGCCTTTGCGTAATGTCAGGGTGCCAGGAATCAGACTGAGACGAGAAGTGCAAAAATAATCACACCTTTATTAATAGCAAAAAATAATAAATAGTCCACAAGTCAAATAACAAGCCAGGAGTCAAAACCAAAGCTGGTAGTCAGAAGAGCCGAGTCAGCAGCCAAAGCGAATAGTCAGTCGAGCCGGAATCAGGAACAAGGAAAACAGCAGAGTCAGGAACAAGCCAGGGATCAGGAACCAGGAAGGACATCAGGCAGCTAGGTAATAGACAGGAACTCTCACAAACAGGTCTGAGACAACGCAAAGGCAAAGCATACTGAACAGAGGCCCTTTAAATAATAAGTGATGACATCACAATTCTGAGACTGCATCCTTCCTGTCTCACACGGATGATGCACACCAATCTGGCCATAAAAGGAAGTGCAGGAAATGAGCAGCATCCCCCACAATGCACCATAGTCAGCAAGAGAAGTGAGTAAAATGGCTGCCAGCAGCACATGGCAAACAAAACAGGGAAAAAACCCTGACACTTACAGACTCTCACAAATCCAGAGACCTTTAGATAATCTGAATATAAATCAAAAAGAAAGCACGAGAGCGTGAAGGGTGTACTCTAAGTGCCTCGGACAAAGCAGGAAGTACCAGCGAAACATGTAAAGCTACGCCCATTGGCCTTTTTTATAAGTAAATACAGAGCGAACATAAATTGTTTGCTTATAGCTATTTCAAACAGACTATTGTAAATAAGACTTACTTTTTTTTACTGTGGATGCCATACCATTCTTATATCTGAGCAGATTACTGGTGATATCCTGTCAGTTTGATGAAGGACACAACGAGTGACGGTATGTATTGACATTACACATACAATGCATTTACAGTTGACCTCAGCAATAAGCGAGGCCACTTTTGTGAGTGCAAGTTTTATATGATTCTATTGTAAAATTAATTTACTGCACTTGGAGTACACCCTTCGTGCTCTGGAGCTTTTTTTTAAAAAAAATGTATATGCAGTCACTTTACCTACTCCAGAGGTATGAACTAAAGGAGCAAGCATCATAGGGAGAATACAAGGAGTGCAATAACAGTGTAATGGTGTCATACCGCTGCCTCCGCTCCCTAATTCTGCCGCCTTTGCTCCTCGGGCTGTTGCCATGGCTGCATGAGGTTGTTGTGTGATGCGTGGCAGTCATGTCATCACTGCTAGTGCCGCTCTGCTTGTCTCTGTCCGCACCTGTGTGCCCTTCTTGGCGCAAGCCTGTGCCTATTTAAGGTAACCTCCTTCAATCCTTAATTGCCCTTACATAGGTTGTGCTGTGTGTACTCCTGGGTGCTCTTATTCTCTTGTATAAAGTTTGTACGGTTTGCCAGCTGCTGAACTCTGCCCCACCCAAGTTACTACTTTATTGCTTAACCCTTTGGCCAGAGGCGTAACTAGAAACCACAGGGCCCAGGTGCAAGAATCTAAGGACCCCACCCCCCCAAAAAAATGTGAATCAGATTACATGTCTGCAAAAGGAGGTACCCTGTGTTCACAGTTTGTGAGATGGTCTGACCCCCTATTACTGTATATAGTGACACTGTTTAACCCACCAGTACTGTATATAGTGAGTTAGTGACAGAGTCTGTAATCTGCCGGTGAGATGGCTGGCCGAACCCTACCCGCCCCAGTACTTTATAAAGTGACCACAGTAGTCAGTGACATTGTCCAGCCCTCCCCATGCTGTATATAGTGGTACTATATAGTGACACTGTATACCCCCCGCCCCCCCCATGCTGTAGTAACAAGGTCTGTAATTTGCTGGTTCCACAAACATACACACACACACACACACATACATGCATAAATACACACACAGTCACATACATACATACACACACACACACACATAAACACCAATGGGTAAAACAGAAAAACTAACCCCTGTAGTCAGAGACACTAGTGAAGCATCATGTCACACTCACATGATATCAGTGCAGGCAGTGGCAGGTCAATGTTTTTTATTGAGACGTTTAAAAAAAATTTAAGCTGGGCCCCCACCCTCAGGGTGGGGGCGACCTCTGCACCCACTCTAGTTCCACCCCTACCTTTGGCACTCTGAAAGATTGTACTGACTACCTGATGCTGAACTCTGCTCTGTCTGAGTGACTACTCTATTGCTTAACTCTTTGGCACTCTGAAAGATTGGACTGATTACGTGCTGCTGAACCCTGCTCTGCCTAAAGTGACTACTCTTTTGCTTAACCTTTAAGCACTCTGAAAGATTGGACTGACTACCTGCTGTTGAACCCTGCTCTGCCTAGAGTCCTTCTATATTACTTAACCCCTTAGTGCTCTGAATACTTGGTTTGGCTTTCTACAGCTTTGCCGTGTGGCTTACTTCTTTGCCATGCCTCTTATTACTTGGAGGTCTGAGCTACCTATTTGCTGATGTGCCTACCTTATTACTTTTACTGTTAAATTTAGTCCTGGGATTTTTCTTAATCTTTCAACTTGACATCGGGATAAGAAGACTACAAGCCAGGATTAGTCTAATAAAGAAATATCCCACAAACGTTACAATTGGATCTCTAATACTTTTGGAAGCTTTCTACACAAACTGAGATAAACGATACTCTGAGAGGATATTGATTTCTGGTCCTAACTTAAAGGGGACACAACACTCATATAGAAGGTAGAGCGCTCCTAAATACAGGTAAGGCGCAAGCTTTACCTGTAAAAATAAAAACTTTTCTTTTTAGACTGCATTGCTTTAGATAATCTATCCCATTTTTGTTAAAGTTCTCTGGTCTGGCAAGATTATCTAAGAAGCCTCACTAGTACTGCAAGGTTTGTCAAAATTTTTTAGAGAGGCAATATAATGCTCATTAAAGGCCCCATAGACTTTGGAAGCTTTCTCTCTGTGGGCCTGATATTCAAAAGCTCTCCGCTCAGGTGAGATTATCTAAGACCTCTCGTCAGTATGGAAAGGTCACTAAAATAATGTTAGAAACACAAGTTTTAATTTGAAAGATATTTATCTCACTATGCAGGTTCTTGAAGAGAAGGAGTGACGCCTACATTACAATATAAGGTCTTAAAAAATTAGAAAGATTTTGCTTGATTTCTCTCCAAGCCGGCAAGGTTTTGAATATCAGGCCCCATGCCATTTTTGATCATCGGGTCCTTAGTGGGAAAGTTGTGTAAGATGCTCCTCTGGAGATAACAGTAACTGTTTTTGGATGAATTGGGTTCTTTTTTTGAACCCCGGAAGCTCACACATTCAGCAGAGAAATTCATATAAAAGTTTAAGGGGTTGGTTGAATACATGAAATTATGGAAAAGTTTGGCATTTTCTTCTATTTGAATGATAAATAAATTATCTATTTATAACCTGTTTTGCTGTAGCACATACCTCTGAAGTCCGTTTCAAGGTCAACCATACAGAGCTTGGCATACTGCGGTCTATTTTGCTACACACTATGGTATCTGAGGATAGAAATCCTTTAAAGGGACACTAAACCCAATTTTTTTCTTTCATGATTCAGATAGAGCGGCAATTTTAAGCAACTTTCTAATTTACTCCTATTATGAATTTTTCTTCGTTCTCTTGCTATCTTTATTTAAAAACCAGGAATGTGATGCATAGGAGCCGGCCCATTTTTGTTGAGAACCTGGGTTATGTTTGCTTATTGGTGGGTAAATGTAAGCCTCCAAAAAGCAAGCGCTATCCATGGTGCTGAACCTAAAATGGTCTGGCTGCTAAGATTTACATTCCTGCTTTTAAAATAAAGATAGCAAGAGAACGAAGAAAAATTGATAATAGGAGTAAATTGGAAAGTTGCTTAAAATTCCATGCTCTATCTGAATCATGAAAGAAAAAATGTGGGTTCAGTGTCCCTTTAACCAAAAGGATCTGCCCCATTCCCTTGACTCAGCACTTACGCAATAAATGTTGGGAAAAGGTTGACTTTGTTTCATTCATGACAATAATAGTCATAAACTCAAGTGATCCATTTGATATACATCTTAACTAGCCGAAATTTCTCAGTTCCAGCTAAAAAGCTATGAATATGAATGTGTATTTGATATACGTCAGCAATATTTCTCTGGTATCTGGATTTCCTCCAGAGGATGTATTAGACCAGGCAAAACATTGTGTGCAATATCACATTGCAAATTAACCCCTTAGTGCTAACATTTAAAGAATATAAAACCCAATATTTTTATTTCATGATTCAGATGGAGCACATCATTTTAACCAACTTTCCAATTTACTTTTTTTTTTTAAATCAAATTTGCCTTATTCTCTTGGTATCCTTTGTTGAAGGAACAGCAATGCACTACTGGGAGCAAGCTAAACACATCAGGTGAGCCAATAACAATAGACAAATATGTGCAGCCTCCAATCACCAACTAGTTCCCAGTAGAGCATTGCTGCTCATGAGCCTTACTCGGTATGCTTTTCAACAAAGGACGACAAGAGAATGAAGCACGTTAAATAACAGAAGTAAATTGGAAAGTTATTAAAACATAAATATATATGTATATAACCATATACATATATGTTAAAAAATATTGTCTTTCGCTGTGCTACTTACCCCCTTCGCTGCGCGAGGTTCTGATGCCGTCTGTGACGGCACCAGAACAAGGCTCCAATAGGAGTCTATGTAAGCGCTCTCTCGTGAATGCAATGCTTCCTAGCAATACCAACGTAAGCTCGAGTTCGCATTGCGTTTAACTTGTAAAACCAGAGTACATTATTGTGCCCTGGTATTACAAAGTGTAGGACTAATATCACTTGTAATCTGGTCCACTATGCTTATCACTCCACCACTTTATCAGAGAGACAACAGAGGGAGGGATTACAAAGGGAGAGCTAACAAAGAGAGATAACAGGGAGGAGAGAGACAACAGATGAAAGATGAGAGACAAAAGAGCAAGAGATAACAGAAAGAGGGGAAAAGAAAACAGAGGGAGAGGAAAGACTACAGAGGGAGGGTGAGAGAAAAAAGAAGGAGGGTGAGAGACAAAAGAAGGAGGGGAAGAG
This sequence comes from Bombina bombina, assembly GCF_027579735.1. Classification (NCBI taxonomy): domain Eukaryota; kingdom Metazoa; phylum Chordata; class Amphibia; order Anura; family Bombinatoridae; genus Bombina; species Bombina bombina. Next base: position 37,904,780 of record NC_069508.1, on the reverse strand, counting down.
ACAATAGAGGGAGGGAGAGACAACAGAGGGGAGAAGAGACAACAGAGGGAGGGTGAGAGACAAAAGAAGGAGGGTGAGAGACAAAAGAAGGAGGGGAAGAGACTACAGAGGGAGGGTGAGAGACCAAAGAAGGAGGGGAAGAGACAACAGAGGGAGGGGAGAGACAACAGAGGGGAGAAGAGACAACAGAGGGAGGGTGAGAAACAACAGTAGGAGGGTGAGAGACAACAGAGGGAGGGGGAGAGACAACAGAGGGAGGGGTCAGACAACAGAGGGAGGATGAGAGACAACAGAGGGAGGGCAGAGACAACAGAGGGAGTGCAGAGACAATAGAGGGAGGGGGAGAGATAACAGAGGGAGGGCAGAGACAACAGATGGAGGGGGAGAGACAACAGAGGGAAGGCAGAGACAACAGAGAGAGGGCAGAGACAACATAGGGAGGGGAGAGACAACAGAGAGAGACATAACAGAAGGAGGAGGAGAGAAAACAGAGGGAGGGCAGGGACAACAGAGGGAGGACGAGAGACAACAGAGGGAGGGGAGAGACAACAGAGAGAGACATAACAGAAGGAGGAGGAGAGAAAACAGAGGGAGGGCAGGGACAACAGAGGGAGGACGAGAGACAACAGAAGGGAGGGAAGAGACAACAGAGGAAGGCTGAGAAACAAACAAGGGAGGGGAGAGACAACAGAGGGAGGGTGAGAGACAACCGAGGAAGGGGAGAGACAAAAGAAGGAGGGGAGAGACAACATAGGGAGGGTGAGAGACAACCGAGGGAGGGGAGAGACAAAAGAGGGAGGGGAGAGACAACAGAGGGAGGGTGAGAGACAACAGAAGGAGGGGAAGAGACAACAGAGGGAGGGGGAGAGACAACAGATGGAGGGTGACAGACAACAGAGCGAGGGTGAGAGACAACAGAGGGAGGGCATAGACAACAGAGGGAGGGGAGAGACAACAGAGGGAGGGTGAGAGGAGAGACAACAGAGGGAGGGCATAGACAACAGAGGGAGGGGAGAGACAACAGAGGGAGGGTGAGAGACAACAGAGGGAGGGGAGAAACAGCAGAGGGAGGGGAGAGACAACAGAGGGAGGGGAGAAACAACAGAGGGAGGGTGAGAGACAACAGAAGGAGGGGGAGAGACAACAGAAGGAGGGGGGGGGACAACAGAGGGAGGGGAGAGACAAAAGAGGGAGGGGAGAGACAACAGAGGGAGGGTGAGAGACAACAGAAGGAGGGAAAGAGACAACAGAGGGAGGGTGAGAGACAACAGAAGGAGGGGGAGAGACAACAGAAGGAGGGGGGAGACAACAGAGGGAGGGGAGAGACAACAGAAGGAAGGTGAGAGACAACAGAGGGAGGGGATAAACAACTGAGGGAGGGTGAGAGACAACAGAGGGAGGGTGAGAGACAAAATAGGAAGGGTGAGAAACAAACAAGGGAGGGGAGAGACAACAGAGGGAGGGTGAGAGACAACCGAGGGAGGGGAGAGACAAAAGAGGGAGGGGAGAGACAAAAGAGGGAGGGGAGAGACAACAGAGGGAGGGTGAGAGACAACAGAAGGAGGGAAAGAGACAACAGAGGGAGGGTGAGAGACAACAGAAGGAGGGGGAGAGACAACAGAAGGAGGGGGGGAGACAACAGAGGGAGGGGAGAGACAACAGAAGGAAGGTGAGAGACAACAGAGGGAGGGGATAAACAACTGAGGGAGGGTGAGAGACAACAGAGGGAGGGTGAGAGACAACAGAGGGAGACAAAACAGAAGGAGGGGAGATAACAGAGGGAGGTCAGAGACAACAGAGGGAGGGGAGAGACAACAGAGGGAGGGCAGAGACAACAGAGGGAGGGTGAGAGAAAACAGAGGAGACATAACAGAAGGAGAGGGAGATAACAGACGGAGGGGATAGACTACAGAGGGAGGGCAGAGACAACACAGGGAGGGGAGAGACAACAGAGGAAGGGGAGAGACAACAGAGGGAGGGTGAGAGAAAACAGAGAGGGCAGAGACAAAAGAGGGAAGGGGAGAGACAACAGATTGAGGGCAGAGATAACAGGGAGGGGAGAGACAAAAGAGAGAGACATAACAGAAGGAAGGGAGAGAAAACAGAGGGCAGAGACAACAGAGGGAGGACGAGAGACAACAGAGGGAGGGGAGAGACAATAGAGAGAGACATCACAGAAGGAGGGGAGAGAAAACAGAGGGAGGGCAGACACAATAAAGGGAAGGGGGGGACAACAGAGGGAGGGGAGAGACAACAGAGGGAGGGGAGAGACAACAGAGGGAGGGTGAGAGACAACCGAGGGAGGGTGAGAGACAACCGAGGGAGGAGAGAGACAAGGAGGAGAGAGACAACAGAGGGAGACAAAACAGAAGGAAGGGAGATAACAGAGGGAGGTCAAAGACAACAGAGGGAGGGTGAGAGAAAACAGAGGGAGACATGACAGAAGGAGGGGGAGATAACAGAGGGAGGTCAGAGACAACAGAGGGAGGGTGAGAGACAACAGAAGGAGGGTAAGAGATAACAGAGGGAGGGGAGAGACAACAGAGGGAGGGCAGAGATAACAGAGGGAAGACAGAGACAACAGAGGGAGGGTGAGAGACAACAGAGGGAGGATGAGAGACAACAGAGGGAGGGCAGAGACAACAGATGGAGGGGAGATAAAACAGAGGGAGGGTGAGAGACAACAGAGGGAGGGCAGAGACAACAGAGGGAGGGCAGAGACAACAGAGGGAGGGAAGAGACAACAGAGGGATACATAACAGAAGGAGGGGTGAGAGACAACAGGGGGAGGGCAGAGACAACAGAGGGAGGGCAGAGACAACAGAGGGAGGGAAGAGACAACAGAGGGATACATAACAGAAGGAGGGTGAGAGACAACAGAGGGAGGGTGAGAAATAAAAGAGGGAGGGCAGAGACAACAGAGGGAGGGAAGAGACAACAGAGGGATACATAACAGAAGGAGGGTGAGAGACAACAGGGGGAGAGACAACAGGGGGAGGGCAGAGACAACAGAGGGAGGGCAGAGACAACAGAGGGAGGATGAGAGACAACAGAAGGAGGGGGAGAGACAACAGAGGGAGAGGAGAGACAACAGAGGAAGGGTGAGAGACAACAGAGGGAGGGCATAGACAACAGAAGGAGGGGGAGAGACAACAGAGGGAGGGGAGAGACAACAGGGAGGGTGAGAGACAACAGAGGGAGTGTGAGAGACAACAGAGGGAGGGTGAGAGACAACAGAGGGAGGGCAGAGACAACAGAGTGAGGGGAGAGACAACAGAAGGAGGGCAGAGACAATAGAGGGAGGGGAGAGACAACAGAGGGAGGGGAGAGACAACAGAGGGAGGGGAGAGACAACAGAGGGAGGGTGAGAGACAACAGAGGTAGGGCAGAGACAACAGAGGGAGAGGAGAGACAACTGAGGGAGGGGGAGAGACAACAGAGGGAGGGGAGAGACAACAGAGGGAGGACAGAGACAACATACGGAGGGTAAGAGATAACAGAGGGAGGGGAGAGACAACAGAGGGAGGGCAGAGACAACAGAGGGAGGACAGAGACAACAGAGGGAGGGTGAGAGACAACAAAGGGAGGATGAGAGACAACAGAGGGAGGGCAGAGACAACATATGGAGGGGAGAGAAAACAGAGGGAGGGTGAGAGACAACAGAGGGGGGACAGAGACAACAGAGGGAAGAGACACCAGAGGGAAACATAACAGAAGGAGGGTGAGAGACAAGAAGGAGGGGAAGAGACAACAGAGGGAGGGCAGAGACAACAGAGGGAGAGGAGAGACAACAGAGGGAGAGTGAGAAACAACAGAGGGAGAGTGAGAAACAACAGAGGGAGGGTGAGAGACAACAGAGGGAGGGTGAGAAACAACAGAGGGAGAGAACAGACAACAGAAGGAGGGGGAGAGACAACAGAGGGAGGGGAGAGACAACAGAGGGAGGGTGAGAGACAACAGAGGGAGGGCAGAGACAACAGAGGGAGGGGAGAGACAACAGAGGGAGGGCAGAGACAACAGATGGAGGGGAGAGAAAACAGAGGGAGGGTGAGAGACAACAGAGGGAGGGCAGAGACAACAGAGGGAGGGCAGAGACAACAGAGGGAGGGCAGAGACAACAGAGGAGGACATAACATTAGGAGGGTGAGAGACAACAGAAGGAGGGGAAGAGACAACAGAGGGAGGGCAGAGACAGCAGAGGGAGACATAACAGAAGGAGGGTGAGAGACAACAGAAGGAGGGGAAGAGACAACAGAGGGAGGGCAGAGACAGCAGAGGGAGATGAGAGACAACAGAGGGAGGGAGAAAAGAGGGAGGGAAGAGACTACAGAGAGGGGGCAGAGTGTCACGGTTCCCACCGTTTCATGCAGACAGCTAGGTGTGGTCACTCGTTTGGGGGCAAGCGAGGGACTTGAACCTGGGACCTCTCTTATCCTAGGCTTGTTCTCTTGCCTTGAAGCCACGGCTGCTTCTCTCTATTTGTGTGTATGTAAGCCTTTCATTACCTTTCCTTATCCTGCCTGCAGCACTGGGGCTGGACTCTGGATATTGCTTTGCCTGGATCACCTGTGCTCATTTACAACCTGTCAGTCAGGCTTACCTGGGACCTCCTACCAATTAGCAGCTAATTATCTGGCTATATAACCCTGTCTTTTCCTGTGCTCAGTGTCAGTTCTTTGTTTCATGTTTCCTGTTTAGGTGTCTTTGTTCCTGAATCCTAGACTGACCCTGGCTTGTGACCCCGGCTCTGTTCATCGTTTACCTGCACCTCTGGCTTCCTTTGATCTTTGCAATACCTTGACTACTCTCTTGGATTAACCCCTGTTTCTACAACATACTCGGATCCTTGGTTTTTGCACACAGCCCCTGTGCATTTATTCAGTGATTTTCTTACCTGTTCACTTTGGGCTGTGATACCTGTAAGGGTGAGCATATATCTCTGCTACAGACTCCAATCCAGGTAAGACCTTTACATAAGAACTGACCATTATGGAGCCCGCAGAGATGAACAGAATGCTCACTGCCCTTACCTAGCAAGTATCCAACTTGTCTCAGACTGTTCTGGATTTGCAGCAGGATTTTGGTGCTCTTAAAGGTACAGTACACCCAAAACCAGCGTATCGTGAGCCTTTTGTACTATTACCTGAGAGATTCGATGGTAGCCGTTCCTCCTTCTTGTCCTTTAAGGTAGATTGTGAGCTGTTGTTTGCCTTAAAGCCTCTTACGTATGCCACTGACTTCATCATGGTCCGCTCAGCCATCAACCTGCTTTCTGGGCAGATAAAAAATGGGCACACCAGATGCTCCTGGCTAAGAGTCCTGTCCTAGACAACTAGGGGGCTTTCATAACAGCCATGGCCAATCAGTGTGCTACCACAAGGCAAACTAAGGCTCCTAGGACTGTTCCACGTTCCCACAGATCACGGCTTCCTCGTGACTGGGATGCTTTTTACCAGTACTCACCCGCAAACCTTGATGCTCCTGATGAATCGTATACTCCTTCCCAGGACATTAAGGAGCCCATGGAGATAGGGGTAATCCGGAATAGGCAGGCTCCCCAAGAAAGAGCCAGAAGGAGGAGCCATGGCCTTTGCTTTTACTGTGGGGAAAGAGAGCACTTCATCTCCAATTGCCCTATTCGCCCACCTCGGTCTCCAGCTCTCCAAACGGGTGCTGTTTTTGTTCACCCTCTTTATTCTACATGCAATTCTGTGAGGTGTCAAGGTTGCTGTCATGGCTGTCCATGTTCTGCTGTTCAGAAGAGTCTACTAACCTCTGAAACTGTTATTTCCTGTAGACCTACGGATCCTGCTCTTGCTAGTCCTAAAATCCCTGAGACCTTGGTTATGCCTCTACCTCTTGCTCCTTAAGCATCTTCTCAACTTTCTGGTGATTTGCCTAATCCTGAAAACATCATCACTTCTGTACTGGCAAGCACCAGTATTACGTTCTGTCCTGACAAAGTACTGCCACCTGACTGCACTTATGCCTCGAATGGTACTCTTTTTTGCAAGCAGGATCTTGTGATGTTTGAGAAAGCATTGCAAGCTGCGAGTACTTCAACAGCAGCCAATACCAAAAAGAATAGGAAGAAGGTTGCCAAGGCCAATATTGGTACAGTGTTTCCCAGTAATGTAGATGATGACCACATTTTAGGTCTGGATGCCTATGCGAGAGTCGCCATCCTGCCAGATGTCATCCTTGACATGTCCGATGATGAGGCTGACTTTACCCCCAAACTCAAAGTGGTCTCTATCCAGCCTGTTCAAGCTGGGGGGGGGGGGATTTTAAGGGGAGGGAACTGTCACGGTTCCCACCGTTCCATGCAGACAGCCAGGCGTGGTCACCCCTTTGAGGGCAAGCGAAGGACTTGAACATGGGACCTCTTATCCTAGGCTTGTTCTCTTGCCTCTAAGCCACAGCTGCTTCTCTCTATTTGTGTGTGTGTATGTAAGCCTTTAATTACCTTTCCTTATCCTGCTTGCAGCACTGGAGTTGGACTCTGGATATTGCTTTGCCTGGGATCACCTATGCTCATTTAGGACCTGTCAGTCAGGCTTACCTGGGACCTCCTACCAATTAGCAGCTCATTATCTGGCTATATAACCCTGCCTTTTCCTGTGCTCAGTGTCAGTTCTTTGTTTCATGTTTCCTGTTTAAGTGTCTTTGTTCTTCAGGTAGGTAACCTTTCCACCTAACCAAGTAATGTAGTTGACCATTAAAGATTCTGTACTCAATTAATGACTCAACGTCATATTCTTCTTTGTTGCTAAGAATGTCTTTGGGTGGTAAGATTAGTCCTGGAGTTCTTGTAGGTGTATATGGTTTTAAAAGGGAGACATGGAAAGTGGGATGAACCCTTAATGACGTTGGTAACTCTAATGTGACAGCATTTGGATTTATTATCTTTTGTATGGGGAACGGTTCAATATAGAGTCCACCCAACTTCTTGCTGGGGATCTGTAATTTCAGATTTTTAGTGGATAACCACACTAAATCACCTATGGAATATGATGGTGATGGTCGTCTTCGGAGATCATAGAACTTTTGATTTTGTTGTGAAGAGTCAATATTCTCTCTAAGAATTTTGAAATTTTCAAAGAGTGACGAATGGGCAATAAATCTTTTCATTTGTATTCCTGAATGAGGATGGAATGGAAGTGGGATGGAATCCATAGTTAGCTTGGAATTTAGTTTTTTTTGTAGAGGAATTTAGGGAGTCATTAAAGGCATATTCTGCCAACGGCAAATATTTTACCCAATCACCTTGTTGGTATGCACAGTAACACCTGAGGTACTGTTCCAGCCACAGATTTAACCTGTCAGCTTGGCCATTTGTTTGAGGGTGGAAGGAGATTGTGAAACGGTGGTCAATTTGTAACTGGTTGCATAAGGCTTTCCAGAACCTCGAGGAAAATTAAGTGCCTCGATCTGATGTTAAGATAGCTGATAGTCCATGAAGTTTTACAATGTTCTGTAAAAAAAAGTTGGGCTGTTTCAGAAGAAGTAGGTAATTTGTGGAAGGGTATAAAATGAGCCATCTTAGTTAACATGTCAATTACTACAATTATAGTATTCATGTTGCCTGACTGGGGTAACTCCACAATGAAATCCATAGCCAGATGTTGCCAAGGACGGTCAGGAATAGGCAACGGCAGCAAGAGTCCATACGGTGATCTTTTGTCTGATTTAGATATTGCACAAATAGTGTAGGACTGTATGTATTCCTTGATAGTGTTCCTCATGGAAGGCCACCAGTATTCTCTTGATATGTGTACTAATGTTCTTAATTCTCCTGGATGTCCAGAAAGAGGAGAATCATGATGAGATTTTAGTATGTGATGTCTTAGATCTTTAGGAATGTATAGTTTATTTTCGTAGTAATACAACCCATCCAACCTTTTTGTTAGTTGTGTAGAAGGTAATTGTACTTCAGAGATCAAGAATTTTTTAAGCTCCTTTATGAAACAGGGGGTTAGTCCAACGAACCTCTCTGTAGCTATTATATTAGTGGTGTCACTGTGGTAACTAGGTTTGTCATCTTTTCTCGACAGAGCATTGGCTTTGCTGTTTTTGCTTGAAGGTTGATAGAGTATATGAAAATTAAAACAAGTAAAATATAAGCTCCAATGGACCTGACGTGATGACAAGGTTTTATTGGATTGTAGAAATTCTGAATTTTTATGATCAGTAAAAATGACAATTGGTAGAATAGTACCCTCAAGATCTTGCCAATGCTCTAGAGCTCTTTTGATAGCAAGAAGCTCCTTTTCCTCAATAGGGTAATTTATTTCTGAAGAACTTAATACCTTAGAGAAGTAGGCTACTGGATGAAGAGGTTCAGTTAAGGATGATCCTTGAGATAATACGACTCCTAGGGTGTAATCAGATGAATCTACCTCAAGTGTATATTGTAATTTCGGATCGGGAAATCTTAAAATGGGTGCATTTGTGAACTTTGTTTTGAGAAATTCAAAAGCTTTTGTTGCTTCCGGATTCCAGCGGAAAGTATTAGTGATACTTGTAAGTTTTGTCAAAGGTTTAGTGATCCTAGAAAAGTCTTTAATAAATTTTCTATAATAGTTGGAGAAACCAAGGATCCTTTGTAGTTATTTCTTTGTTGTGGGTTGGGGCCAATTCTTAACAGTATCCACCTTATTGTCCTGCATGCTGATGCCAGATGGACCGATGTGATAACCCAAAAATGAGATCTTGTTGGTATGAAATTCACATTTCTCTGGCTTAGCATACAACCTGTGAACTCTTAGTCTTGAGAGGACCCAACAGACATGTTTGACATGTTCCTCGAATGAATTTGAGCAAATTTATATATCGTCAAGATAAACAACTAAGCAAACATCAGGAAGATCTCTGAATACGTTGTTTATAAAGTGTTGAAAGGTGGCCGGGCGTTGCATAAGCCAAAAGGCATGACGAGGTATTCATACAGACCATACCTGGTCCTAAAGGCAGTCAACCACTCGTCACCCTCTCTAATTTTCACGAGGTTGTATGCGCCTCTTAAATCTAACTTGGTGAAGATCTTGGCTTCATACAAATGCTCTATGAGTTCAGGGATATGCGGGAGTGGATACTAATTTTTTGATAGTTTTCTTATTTAATTCTCGATAATCGATGATTGGACGTAGTGAGGAATCCTTATTCTTTACAAAGAATATTCCAGCCCCAACGGAGGATGTGGATGGTCTAATAAACCCCTTGCATAGATTTTCTTCTAGATAATCTTTTAAGTGATCAAGCTCAGGTTGACTGAGGGGGTAAAGGTGTCCATATGGTATAGTTGCTCCGGGTTGTATATCTATCGGGCAATCATAAATGCAGTGTGGGGATAAGGATTCTGCTTCCTTTTTGCTAAAGATATCAGTAAAATCCAGATATTCGTCAGGAATAACAAAACCTTCCTCTGGAACTTGTAGAAGGATTTGAGGAGGAAAGCAGGAATGAAGGCAGTATGGTGAGGAGAGTGAGACTTCTAAAGTTTGCCAGTCAATGGAAGATTTATGTTTCTGTAGCCAGGTCATATCTAAGACAATGGGGAATAGAGGAGGAGGTAAGACATCAAATTCTATATATTCTGTATGATCTGAGGAGGTTTGTACTAGTAGAAGAATTGTGTGATGTGTAATAGGACCAGTGGTTATAGTAGAACCATCAATGACAAAAATTGAGACAGCTGTATGCTTTAACACAAGTGGTATTTTATTCTTTTTTACAAGAGCACTATTAATAAAGTTGACATAGGCTCCTGAATCCAAGTAGCTTCAGTGGATAGTTTGGCTTGGTCCCACTGTAAATACAAAGAAAGAACACAGTAAGTTGGATTATTTTTGGAAGGCTGGGATGTATAAACAATATGTGACTTACTTTTCTTCGATCTTTGTAATATTGGTCTTTTACAGTATGGGTTGGATTTGCACAATACATGCACAACTGATTTGTTATGTGATGACTCCTTTCTTCTGAGGTTAATGGACCCCTGGCCAATCCTATATCCATAGGTTCTGTAGTGGTCTTGTCAGTGGTTTTAAATGTTGGGGGTGATTGGTTAGTATTGGAATAGATATGTGGATGTTGTTCACTTTGGTAACGTTCTGACCTTCTTTCTCTTAATCTGTGGTCTATTTGTATGGCCAACTTCATCAGTGACTCTAAGGTTTTTGGGAGATCAGTGCGAGCTAGCTCATCTTTGATATTTTTTGCTAATCCTAGCCTGAACTGATTCCTCAATGCAATCGGATTCCACTGAGAATCGGTGGCACACTGCTTAAAATCAGTGATGTAGTCTTCAACTGCACGCTTTCCTTGTTTGAGACTATGCATGGTGGCTTTAGCAGTCATCTGTACATTGATATCATAATAAAGTTCATCCATGTTAGTGAGGAACTCATCCAGTGACCGTAGTACGGGGTTGTCATGTTCAAAAAATGAGTCTGCCCAGGCCCTCGGCTCTCCCCTCAGAAAATATATCATGGTTAATACCTTAATCCTCTCAAGCAAGCATTTTTGAACTGGCGGTATAGTTTCCTATCGCCAGAGAAAGGTTCAGGTAATGACACAATTGGTTCAGGAGTGGGGTCTGGTTGCTAATGTTTTTGTGTCATAGAATCTCTGATGATCTTTCTAAGCAATTTATTTTCTATTTCTAGGTCTCTTAGTCTCTGTCCTAATTGATCTACTCTCTGGGACAAATTGAATACTATTTGTGGAAGCTCTGCTGGATCCATTCTTTTTGATGGCTTAGTATTATGTAAGGAATCTAAGAGGCTAATGGATCTCAACTGCAGGCTATGATAAGTAAGTTTTATTCCTTCAAACTTTAGGTTGTATTATCTCTTTAAAATATAGTTTGTATCACTGTCAGTTTGAGACTACTACAGTGTTAAGTAGTCTTAGTAAAGATTCAGTGACTTTTATAAGTAAATAAGATTAAGTAACACATGATAAAGATAATTATCACAGTAAATGCTGCAATATTGCTACAGCGTAAAGAGGATGAATTGGAATGTGAGTCTATTTATTAGTATCAGTTTGTCCAGCACTCAGATACAGACTCTGTCTCAATGCGCTACAAAATAACAGAACAGAGAGATTGACAGGTGATGTCACCGGTAATTCACTGTGTAGGTATGAATCACCAGCTGTAGGTGGAGTTTCAGACCGGTAATGAAATAGTGTCCAGGAATATAAAGATACTAGGTCTGGCAATAGACAAGGAGGTGGTACCTTCCAACAAATACAGCCCTTCTCTTCACTCACATTTTCTTCATTTGAAGCACACATGATTCGGTTATTCTCTCCCCTCTCTATATGTGTTGCAGTCATATAATGCCCCCCTGGCTCCCCAACTAAATTTTTAGATCACTTTGCTGCCTGGCTTCCATATTTCCTTTCCTCAGACACCCCTGCCCTCATTCTTGGTGACTTTAACATCCCTCTTGACAATCCCACTGCCTCCTCTGCAAAACAACTTCTTCAACTCACTTCCTCTTTCGGCCTGTCACAATGGACTGACTCTCCCACTCAAAAAGATGGTCATTCCCTTGATCTGACTTTCACCTATCGATGCACTCTTTCAAATTTAACAAACTCCCCTTTTCCTCTCTCTGACCATCATCTCCTAACTTGCAACTTCACTTCCCTACCTACAACTCCCCCTCCCTCTACCCCTCACACCAAACTTCACAGAAGCACTAAGTCACTAGATCTGCATCAGCTCGCTAGCTCTCTCAAACCTCTCCTCTCATCCATCACCTCCTTTACCTGCCCTGACCAATCTATCTGCCAGTATAATTCCACCCTTACATCGGTCATTGACACTCGGGCCCCTCCAACCTTAGCTTAGAAACCACACTCTCATCCTCAGCCCTGGCATACTCCTCTGACACGATACCTACGCAGATGCTCCCGTACTGCTAAGCGACACTGGATGAAATCTCGGAGTTCAGCTGACTTTCTTCACTACAAGTTCATCCTGAACTCCTACTATTCTGCCCTTAATCTTTATAAGCAACAATATTTTTCTAATCTCATCTCTACTCATACTCATCTAAACGTCTGTTCTCCACGTTCAACACTCTTCTCCACCCACCCCCACCTCCTAACACAACCTCTCTCTCAGCTCAAGATTTTGCCAGCCACTTCAACAACAAAATTGACTCCATCAGAAGTGAAATCAGCTCTCAACATACTTCCAATCTCCCACCCCCTCAAAAGCTCACGATCACCCAAAACCCAAATATCCAAAAATGCAGCTCTTTTGCCCCTGTTAACGAGGATGAAGTTTCTGCCCTTATACTGTCCTCCCACCTCACTACCTGTCCCCTTGACCCCATCCCCTCACAGCTACTCCCCTCCCTCTCTTCTACCCTCACCCCCATACTCACACACATTTTCAACCTCTCCCTCAGCCCTGGTATATTTCCCTCATCTCTAAAACATGCACTGGTCACACCTATCCTCAAAAAACCTTCCCTCGATCCAACCTCCCCTTCCAACTACCGCCCTATTTCCCTACTCCCTCTTGCCTCAAAGCTCCTCGAAAAGCTAGTTTATGCACGTCTATCCCATTTCCTTACACTAAACTCTCTTCTTGACCCACTGCAATCTGGATTTCGTTCCCATCACTCTACAGAGACAGCAATTGTCAAGGTTACCAATGACTTACTTACAGCAAAATCCAAAGGCCACTTCTCTCTGCTTATCCTCCTTGACCTGTCTGCAGCCTTTGACACTGTTGACCACCCTCTTCTGCTCCAAGCCCTCCAATCCTTCGGCATCTGTGACACAGCTCTCTCATGGTTCTCTTACTACCTGACTAATCGTACATTTAGTGTAGCCTTCTCTGGAGCATCCTCTGCCCCGTTACCACTTTCTGTTGGGGTACCTCAAGGCTCTGTCCTTGGTCCCCTTCTCTTTTCAATCTACACGTCATCACTAGGTTCCTTAATAAAGTCCCATGGGTTTCAATACCATTTGTATGCCGATGACACCCAAATCTACCTCTCTGCACCAGACCTACCTCCTTCCTTACTAACCCGTGTCACTAACTGTCTTTCTCACATCTCATCTTGGATGTCCTCTCACTACCTTAAAGGGCCATTATATACTCATTTTTTCTTTGCATAAATGTTTTGTAGATGATCTATTTATATAGCCCATCAAGTTTTTTTGTTTTTTTTAATTTATAGTTTTGCTTATTTTTAAATATTATTGCTCTGATTTTCAGACTCCTAACCAAGCCCCAAAGTTTTATGTGAATACCGTCAGCTACCTTCTCCAGCTTGCTCCTGTTTGTGTAAAGGGTCTTTTCATATGCAAAAGAAGGGGGAGGGGGGTGTCTGATATTTCCCACTTGCAGTGGGCTTTCCAGCTACCTTTTCAACAGAGCTAAACTGACAGCTTCTACATAAGTTTTTAGACAGTTTTATACTGGATTTTTATATCAGTATCTGTGCATCTTATTCTTTATAGTAGTGTCGATTACATGCAGTTATATGAAAATGAGTGTATACTGTCCCTTTAAGCTAAATCTCTCCAAAACTGAACTCCTTATTTTTCCCCCTTCTTCCAATATCTCCACCCCCAAAATTTCTATAACTGTTGATAATCCCATCATTACCGCTACCCCGCACGCCCAATGTCTTGGGGTCACACTTGACTCAGATCTTTCCTTCACTCCTCACATTCAGTCCTTGGCTAAAGCCTGCCGCTTCCACCTTAAAAACATTGCTAAAATTAGACATTTCCTTACACAAGATACAACCAAGATTTTAATCCACTCTCTCATCCTTTCCCGCCTCGACTACTGCAACTCCGTCCTCTCTGGTCTAACTAGCTGCCGCATAGCTCCTTTACAATCCATTATGAATGCCTCTGCAGGCTCATCTTCCTTAATCTTCGCTCTTCATCCCTTCACTGGCTTCCTCTTGCCTCTAGGATTAAACATAAAATCCTCACCCTGACATATAAAGCTCTCAACTGCACTGCTCCCCCCTACATCTCAGAACTTGTCTCTAGATACTCTCCCTCCCGTCCCCTTTGATCAGCTCAGGATCTCCTCCTCTCCTCCTCTCTTGTTACCTCCTCACATTCCCGTTTACAGGACTTCTCCAGACTGGCCCCCATCTTGTGGAATTCCCTGCCTCGCTCCACAAGACTCTCCCCTAGTTTTAACAGCTTCAAGCGCTCCCTAAAAACTCTACTATTCAGGGATGCATACAACCAACACTAACCTTTCCTAACTCCATTGCTTTCCCCTTGAACCCCTTAGAATGTAAGCCTATGGGCCCAGCTGTTTACAGATCGCTTCATAAGAGCCGACTACAACAGTGAAACTCTCGGCAGGGCCCTCTACCCATTTGACCCCTACAAAAGCTATCCTGTACACCAACTATGTTTACAGCGCTGCGGAATCTGCTGGCGCTCTACAAATACCTGATAATAATAATAATAATAATAATAATAATAATAATAATAATAAAATTCAATGTATTTACCTTTGGTCTGTATAAGAAATCTCTCCAAGCATCTGGATGTAATCAATGCAGGGAATAAAAGGTAATGTGAAGGTGAATCAGTTTCCACAGAACAAATGCAACATGCATGAGTTGGAAGTTTGAAATAAATGCAAATCTTGGAAGTAATCCAATATAACGAAGTTACAAACTTGATGAAACTTGGACGAGTAGATCAGGCAGGATTTTTGAATAAAGATTGCGGTCTCCAAATTCAGGTTACAGGAACACATAGGAGCTTAGGGTTCAGGCTGTTTGTTCCTGAGTACAAACAAAATACTAAGCACCTGGATAAAGGTGCGCAGCAGACTTAAAGGTAAAGTGGGAGGAGTTTGACACAGAACGTTTGTCAGAGAACAGAATCCTGACAGAGGGTGAGTGACAACAGAGGAAGGGGAGAGACAACAGAAGGAGGGTGAGAGACAACAGAAGGAGGGTGAGAGACAACAGAAGGAGGGTGAGAGACAACAGAAGGAGGGTGACAGACAACAGAGGAAAGGTGAGAGACAACAGAGGGAGGGCAGAGACAACAGAGGGAGGCCAGAGACAACAGAGGGAGGCCAGAGACAACAGAGGGAGGCCAGAGACAACAGAGGGAGGCCAGAGACAACAGAGGGAGGGGAGAGACAACAGAGGGAGGGGAGAGACAACAGAGGGAGGGGAGAGACAACAGAGGGAGGGGAGAGACAACAGAGAGATACACAACAGAAGGAGGGGGAGAGAAAACAGAGGGAGGGGAGAGACAACAGAGGGAGGGGAGAGACAACAGAGGCAGGGCAGGGACAACAGAGAAAGACATAACAGAAGGAGGGGGAGAGAAAACAGAGGGAGACATAACAGAAAGAGGGGGAGAGACAACAGAGGGAGGGGAGAGACAACAGAGGGAGACATAATGGAAGGAGGGGAAGAGACAACAAAAGGAGAGATAACAGAGGGAGGAAGAGAGACGACAGAGGGAGAGATAAAAGAGGGAGAGATAACAGAAGGAGGGGGAGATAATAGAGGGAGGGTGAGAGGCAACAGAGGGAGAGATAACAGAGGAAGGAGGAGAGACAACAGGGGGATGGTGAGGAAAAAAGAAAGAGACATAACAGAGGGAGTGGGAGGGACAACAGGGGGTGGTGAGAGACAACAGAGGGAGACATAACAGAGGGAGGGGGAGGGATAAAAGGAGGGTAAAGATAACAGAAGAGGGAGAGAGATTAAAGAGGGAGGTGAAGAGATTATAGAGGGAGGTAAAACAGGGGGAGGGAGAGAAAACAGGGGAAGGGAGAGATAAAAGAGGGAGGGAGAGAAAACAGAAGAGGGAGAGATAATAGAGTAAGTGATAACAGAGGGGATGCTAGAGAGAAAGCAAGGGGGGAGAAAGAGAACAGAGGGAGGAGAGAAAAAAATGAGCGATAAAGATGGAGAGAGAATTGAAAGAGATCGTAGGAGAAAAAGAGAACAGAGGAGAAGGAAGAGAAAAAGGGGGAGCGAGAACAAAGTTGGAGAGAGAACTGAGAGAGGGGAGAAAAGAGAGAATGAGTGAGAACATAGGGGCCAAATGGCCCCTGATGCCCCTGTTTCCGTGCAAGCCTTCAGGCTCGCCGGAAACAGCAGATATGAAACAGTGGTCTTAAGACAGCTGCTCCTTAACTGGTCCGTTGCCTCTGAGGCTGCGGACATCAATCTGCTCTATCCTATATGATCGGGTTGATTGACACCCCTTGCTAGCAGCCGATTGGCCGCGAATCTGCAGGGGGCGGCATTGCACAAACAGTTCACCAGAACTGCTTGTGCAATGTTAAATGCTGACAGCGTATGCTGTCTGCATTCAGCGATGTCTGTAGGACATGATAGCATTTCTTTACAGAAAGGGTGACTGAATCATGGAATAAACTTCCACAAGAAGTGGTAATGACAAAAACTATGGGGGACTTTATGAATGCCTGGGACAAGCATAATGCTATCCTACAAACTAGACAGAGGCGTAACTAGAAACCACAGGGCCCAGGTGCAAGAATCTAAGAAGCCCCCCACCCCTTTATAGCATATAAACCAAAAAGAATGGTTTGCAAGCTCACCAGTAGCGTCTCCCGTGATGTCCATTCCTTGCCGGCAGCACTAACTTTCCGATCCAGGTGACAGGAAGCCAAGTCGGGGGAAAGCCCAACCTCGTAGTACCTATAAGCAGTGAATAAAGAAGAAAGACAGCCTCCGTCCTGGGCTGCAGTCAGTAAATAAAAGGACAGATTGTAATAGTAAGTTTGTAATATACCCAATAAATTACAAAGTTTGCAAAAAACAATATATAGGGTGTACGAGCAGAGCTCTAAAAGACAGGATACAGGAACATCTAAATGCCTTAGATCAAGACCCACCACGAACCCCAATAGGTAAACACTTTAACACACATGAAGAAAAAAAGAAAGCCTTTGAATTTTTGGCAATATATTTTACATCAAAACCATACAGGGGGGGGGGAGATAGGAAGAAGTTGCTGTTAGACAAAGAAGCCAAGTGGATCTTTTTGGACACAACAGAGCCAACAGGCTTAAATAAAAGATGGGATATTGACCTATATCACGGAACGCATTAAGCTATTGATAGCAGTATAATAAACTAATAACAAATTACAGCAAGAACATCAACAGATTAAATAGTAAGCTACTGATAGAAAATAAAAAAGAATTTTAATTTATGTTTGAATTTTAAAGTTTCTAATATTGGAAAAGTTGGTACCCAAAGAAATACTGGCAAGAAAAGTATGAATAATGAGTATAATAACATTGAGGTAGCGATCCTGTCCACTTCGAGACAGCACTAAAGTGCTTATATATGATGCATTGTTCCTTTAAGCATGATCGCGGAGAGGTGGGAACGCTAATAACAATGTAACTTTAAGAGCCGTATGTATATGGGGAAGGAGAGTAACAGTGTATAAAAGAGGACTCCTCTAATATTACGTCATCTTTGAGAAAGCACCAATCAGAGGCTTTAGGGTGTGTGTTTAATGCCACCCCCCAGCAGCTGAGGGGTTAATATTGTTATTGACACTAGGACAGCATATAACAGACCCCTTCTCTGTTGGCTTGCCTCTTTGGTTTAAGGCCTGGTAACAACTGAGCCCCAGCAGCAGGCCACGCACACCGGCCCGGTACTCTGTCTCACCTCACGACGGGAGAAAACGACTGGTATCTGTGAGCCCTCTGTGCTAACAGGGGATGAAACAAAGACATGGTGCTGGTGTTGCTTCAGCCACACGTCGTCCTCTTCTCCTCCTCATTATACCGCGCATAGCATACCCATCACTCCGTTACGCAGCTCATAACCAATGGCCCACGCTCACAACCTGAGACACAGTGCGTGTGCACTAACTATTAACTAGAAAACAAGCACTCATCCGGGACCCCCCTGAGGGCGGGACCTACGGGGCCCGGACGAGTCGCAATCCTATGCATCCCTGGAACTAAATAAGTTTATACTTTTAGGAAATATCAGGCAGACTTGCTGGGCCTATGACTCTTATCTGCCGTAAAATCTATATTGCGTACGAAAAAATATGTGTAAATAGCAATACGGTACATATAATTTGCACATTCTATCTACACTGAATTTATATAGAGATTAATGTTACATGTAATTTAGCAAATCAAGTACCTGTAGTAAGTATGTTCTTTCAATACAGAATCTATACTACATATAGTAAGGATGTTACGGTTCGAGATAGGAGTAACCTAAATGTAAGGACTGCCACATATTCTTGATATTCTTGACACCAATCTAGATGTGCAATAATGAGTCACCAGTAGAAGCATTAGACATTTTAAAGCCTTAAAGGGACACTAAACCCACATTTTTTTCTTTCATGATTCAGATAGAGCATGCAATTTTAAGCAACTTTCTAATTTCCTCCTATTATCAATTTTTCTTTGTTCTCTTACTATCTTTATTTAAAAAGCAGGAATGTGATGCATAGGAGCCGGACCATTTTTGGTTGAGAACCTGGGTTATCCTTGCTTATTGGTGGGTAAATGTAAGTCTCCAATAAGCAAGTCCTATTCATGGTACTGAACCTAAATGGGGCTGGCTGCTAAGATTTACATTCCTTCTTTTAAAATAAAGATAGCAAGAGAACAAAGAAAAATGGATAATAGGAGTAAATTAGAAAGTTGCTTAAAATTCCATGCTCTACCTGAATCATGAAAGAAAAATATTGGGTTCAGTGTCCCTTTAATGCTAGTTATATATCTTCTGCACAATTGTTTTTTTGCAGTTAACACGGAGGAGTCACTTCCTAGAGCTGTGATATCAGCACTAAAGGTAATGGCAATGACAGGTAAAGGCATTTAAACCATGCACAATAATAACCCTAGGATACCAAGGACATAAATTATGCATTTACAGGCTCAAAGAATTTGCATAAATGTACAGAAAAACATATCTTATTGCAGAGTAAGCACCACAGCATATACACTGGGCAATTAGGAATACAATTGAATTGATAATACATAAGTATATAGACATGTACCACCAAGTAAGTGCATCAGCATATGCAACTTATCCTGTAATAAAGATAGAATTTACCTTATTATATCAGAGGAAGGGACAGTGATTGGTCCCGAAATATTACTACACGAAATAAAGTTTTTCTGTTGACACTGATATCTGAAGACCAGCGAGTGCTTATTACTACTGGAGCATCTCTATCGTCTACCTCACTCCTGGGAGGCCAAGAACAACAGTTAGGAGAGATGGGAGGTGGGAGTTCTTGGCCTCCTCCTAGTGGTCGGGAATTATATCCCACAAGTTATGGATTCCTATGGACTATCGTCATCATACAAAAAAATATAAATGTAAAATATATACACAGTAAAAAACATTATTAAAACATGATTAAAATGTATTTTTCTTCCTTTTAGGTATTCAACTGGAAAGGGCTCAAATGTATATCTATATATGTATACATGTGTATTTATGTGTTTATATGTGTGTGTGTATATATATATATATATATATATATACAGTATATGTATATACATACATTTGTACACATGTAAACACATAAATACACATGTACACACACATATATATACATATATATATATATATATATATACACACAGTCATAGCCCAAAACATTGGCACCCCTGCATTTCTGTCAGATAATGCACCACTTCAACCCAAAAAATTTTGCAATTACAAATCTTCAGGCATTCTCATGTTTATTTCTTTTGTTTGTATTGGTATGACAGAAAAAAGTGGAGAGAAAAAAGCCAAATCTGACACATTCCATACAAAACTCCAAAAAAAGCACTGGACAAAATTACTGGCACCCTTAATTTAATATTTGGTAGCACTCCCCTTGGAAAAAAATAACTGTAATCAATTGATTCCTGTAACAATCAATCGCCTAGATTACGAGTTTTGCGGTAAGGTGAGAAATCAGCGTTAACAGGTCCTAGCGCTGCTTTTTTACGCCCGCTGCTATTATGAGTCTTGCAGGTATAGGTGTACAGCACACTTTTTTGGCCTTACTTACGTAAATTTGGTAAAGACTTTTTTCTATGGGACTTCCATAGCGCCGGCATTACGAGTTTGTCCTGGGAGGTCAAAAAGTGAGCGGTACACCCTCTACCGATTCCTAACACATTTAAAGTCAGTAGTTATGAGTTTTACGCTACAAAGCTGTAGCATAAAACTCATAACTAAAGTGCTAAAAAGTACACTAACACCCATAAACTACCTATTACCCCCTAAACCTAGGCCCTCTCCAGTATCGCAAACACTAAAATAACATTATTAACCCCTAATCTGCCGCTCCGGACATCGCCGCCACTATAATAAACATATTAACCCCTAAACCGCCGCACTCCCGCCTCGCAAACACTAGTTAAATATGATTAACCCCTAATCTGCCGTCCCTAACATCGCCACCACCTACATTATACTTATTAACCCCTAATCTGCCGCCCCCAACGTCGCTGACACTATTCTAAATTTATCAACCCTTTAAACCTAAGTCTAACCCTAACACCTCCTAACTTAAATATAATTTAAATAAATCTAAATAAAATTCCTATCATTAACTAAATTATTCCTATTTAAAACTAAATACCGCTGACACTATTCTAAATGTATCAACCCTTTAAACCTAAGTCTAACCCTAACACCTCCTAACTTAAATATAATTTAAATAAATCTAAATAAAATTCCTATCATTAACTAAATTATTCCTATTTAAAACTAAATACCTATAAAATAAACCCTAAGATAGCTACAATATAACTAATAGTTACATTGTAGCTAGCTTAGGGTTTATTTTTATTTAACAGGCAAGTTTGTATTTATTTTAGCTAGATAGTTATTAAATAGTTAATAACTATTTAGTAACTATACTACCTAGTTAAAATAAATACAAACGTGCCTGTATTTGTATTTTTATTTTTTATTTACAGGTAAAAGAGCTGATTTCTTTGGGGCAATGCCCCGCAAAAGGCCCTTTTAAGGGCTATTGATAGTTTAGTTTAGGCTAAGGTTTTTTTTATTTTGGGGAGGCTTTTTTTATAGGGCTCTTATGTGTAATTAGTTTAAATATCTGATGCAATCAGCCAATAGGATTGAGCTGGCATTCTATTGGCTGTTCCAATCAGCCAATAGAATGCAAGCTCAATCCTATTGGCTGATTGGATCAGCCAATAGGATTGAAGTTCAATCCTATTGGCTGATAGCATCAGCCAATAGGATTTTTTCTACCTTAATTCTGATTGGCTGATAGAATTCTATCAGCCAATCGGAATCTAAGGGACGCCATCTTGGATGACGTCACTTAAAGGTACCTTCATTCCGAAGAAGCCGTCGATTAAAGAGGATGCTCCGCGTCGGATGTCTTGAAGATGGAGCCGCTCCGCGTCGGAAGGATGAAGATAGAAGATGCCGTCTGGATGAAGACTTCTGCCCGTCTGGAGGACCACTTCTGCCCGTCTCAAGGACCACTTCTGCCGGCTTCGTTGAGGACATCTTGCCGCTTGGATGAAGACTTCTCCCGGTAAGTGAATCTTCGGGGGTTAGTGTTAGGATTTTTTAAGGGTGTATTGGTTGGGTTTTATTTTTGGATTAGGGCTTTGGGCAGCAATAGAGCTAAATGCCCTTTTAAGGGCAATGCCCATCCAAATGCCCTTTTCAGGGCAATGGGGAGCTTAGTTTCTTTTAGTTAGGGTTTTATTTGGGGGGTTGGTTGTGTGGGTGGTGGGTTTTACTGTTGGGGGGGTGTTTGTATATTTTTTACAGGTAAAAGAGCTGATTTCTTTGGGGCAATGCCCCGCAAAAGGCCCTTTTAAGAGCTATTGATAGTTTAGTTTAGGCTAGGGTTTTTTGTTTTATTTTGGGGGGGCTTTTTTATTTTGATAGGGCTCTTAGATTAGGTGTAATTAGTTTAAATATCTTGTAATTTGTTTTTTATTTTCTGTAATTTAGTGTTTGTTTGTTTTTTGTAATTTAGCTAATTGTATTTAATTTAAGGAATTTATTTAATTGTAGTGTAGTGTTAGGTGTTAGTGTAACTTAGGTTAGGTTTTATTTTACAGGTAAATTTGTATTTATTTTAGCTAGGTAGTTAGTAAATAGTTAATAACTATTTAGTAACTATTCTACCTAGTTAAAATAAATACAAACTTGCCTGTAAAATAAAAATAAACCCTAAGCTAGCTACAATGTAACTATTAGTTATTTTGTAGCTAGCTTAGGGTTTATTTTATAGGTAAGTATTTAGTTTTAAATAGGAATAATTTAGTTAATGATATTAATTTTATTTAGATTTATTTAAATTATATTTAAGTTAGGGGGTGTTAGGGTTAGACTTAGGTTTAGGGGTTAATATATTTAGAATAGTGGCGGTGACGTTGAGGGCAGCAGATTAGGGGTTAATAAATGTAGGTAGGTTGCGGCGACATTGGGGGAGGGAGATAAGGGGTTAATAAATATAATGTAGGTGTCGGCGATGTTGGGGGCAGCAGATTAGGGGTTCATAAGTATAATGCAGGTGGCGGCGATGTCCGGAGCGGCAGTTTAGGGGTTAATAAGTATAATGTAGGTGTCGGCAATGTTGGGGGCAGCAGATTAGGGGTTAATAAGTGTAAGATTAGGGGTGTTTAGACTCGGGGTTCATGTTAGGGTGTTAGGTGTAAACATAAATGTAGTTACCCCATAGGAATCAATGGGGCTGCGTTACTGAGTTTTACACTGCTTTTTTGCAGGTGTTAGACTTTTTCTCAGCCGGCTCTCCCCATTGATGTCTATGGGGAAATCGTGCACGAGCACATACAACCAGCTCACCGCTCACTTTAGCAGCGCTGGTATTGGAGTGCAGTGTGGAGCTCAATTTTGCTCTATGCTCACTTCTCGTCTTTTAATGTCGGGTTTGTAAAAACCTGTAATACCAGCGCTGCAGGAAAGTGAGCGGTGACAATAAACTGCAAGTTAGCAACGCACAGCTCATAACGCAAGACTCGTAATCTACCTGAATGAGTTTATTACACTTCTCTACTGGAATTTTGGAGCACTCTTCTTTCGCCAATTGCTCCAGGTTTCTCAGATTGGAAGGGTTCCTTTTCCCAACTGCTGTTTTGAGATCTCTCCACGGGTGCTCTATGGGATTGAGATCTGGACTCATTGCTGGCCAGTTCAAAACTCTCCAGTGCTTTGTCTTAAACCATTTCTGGGTGCTTTTTGACGTTTGCTTTAGGTCATTGTTCTGCTGTAAGACCCATGACCTCTGACGGAGACCCAACTTTCTGACACTGGGCCCTACATTGCACTACAGAATTATTTGGTAGTCTTCAGATTTCATAATGCCATGCACACAGTCAATACATCCAGTGCCTGAAGCAGCAAAGCAACCCCAAAACATCAGTGAACCTTCACCATGTTTGAATGTAGGGACTGTATTCTTTTCTTTAAAAGCCTCATTTCTTTTTCTGAAAACAGTAGAATGATGGGCTTTACCAAAAAGCTGTAATTTTGTTTCGTCTGTCCACAGCACATTCTCCCAAAATAATTTTGGCTTCCTCAGGTAAGTTGTGGCAAACTCCAATCTGGCTTTTTTATGTTTCTGTGTCAGCAGTGGGGTCCTCTTGGGTCTCCTACCATAGTGTCCCTTTTCATTCAGATGGCGACGTATAGTGCGAGCTAACACATTTGTAACCTGTGCCTGAAGGTCAGCTTGAATTTGTCTGGAAGTTGCTTGAGGTTCTTTATCCACCATTCAAACAATCCTTTGTTGCAATCTTTGATCACTTCTTCTCTTTCGTCCACGTCCAGGGAGATTAGCTACAGTGCCATGGGCTGTAAACTTCTTGACAATGTTGCGCACAGTGGACACAGGAACATTAAGATCTCTGGAGATGGACTTGTAACCTTGAGATTGTCCATGCTTTTCCACAATTTTTGTTCTCAAATCCTCAGACAATTCTTTGCTGCTCTTTCTCTTCTCCATTCTCAGTGTGGCACACAGAGACACACAACAGAAAGGTTGAGTCAATTTTTCACCATTTTAACTGGCTGCCGGTGTGATTTTTATATTGTCAGCACCTGTTAATTGATGAGTTTAATTACAAATTACAAGATCATCACAAACTTGAAATGCAATTATTTCTTACAATTTTGAGAAGGTGTCAATAATTTTGTCCAGCCTATTTTTGGAGTTTTGCGTAGAATGTGTCAGATTTGGCTTTTTTTTCCCTCCACTTTTTTGTGTCATACCAATACAAACAAAAGAAATAAACATGAGAATGCCTAAACATTTGTAATTGCAACAATTTCCTGGGCGAAGTGGTGCATTATCTGACACAAATGCAGGGGTGCCAATGTTTTTGGCCATGACTGTATATATATATATAATAGCCGTTTGCAGTCAAATACATTGTCATATACCTTTGAACCCTTATAACTTTCTTCATATTAAAATTTATATACATTTTTTTTATCAGACTAGTCTATATATGAGGGTAACTATATTTTGTAATGTATTAATGTTGTGTTTTGGTGCATATTTTTTTAACCCTTTACCAGGGCCGCCACTAGAAATTTTGGGGCCCCTTACTTAACCATTAATCAGCCCCCCCCTCCCCCTTTGACATGTGCAATTTTTGACCAAGTGACTAAAACGTATATGCACTTTTTTCTTAAGTGTAGTCAAACTTGGAAATGTTGTAAAGGTAGTAACACACAAACACAAAAACACACAGACACACATAAGGATTCACATATAGACACTCTAGCAGACACGCAAAGAAACACACAAGCAATCTCAGACACAGACACTCCACACTTGTTTATATTGACCTGACAAGTAATGAGGTAGACTACAGTTTTGTCAAAAAAACATAATTTATGCTTACCTGATAAATTTATTTCTCTTGTGGTGTATCCAGTCCACGGATCATCCATTTCTTATGGGATATATTCTCCTTCCCAACAGGAAGTTGCAAGAGTCCACCCACAGCAAAGCTGCTATATAGCTCCTCCCCTAACTGCCATTACCAGTCATTCGACCGAAAACATGCAGAGAAAGGAAAACCATAGGGTGCAGTGGTGACTGTAGTTTAATGAAAAAATTACCTGCCTTAAAGTGACAGGGCGGGCCGTGGACTGGATACACCACAAGAGAAATAAATTTATCAGGTAAGCATAAATTATGTTTTCTCTTGTTAAGTGTATCCAGTCCACGGATCATCCATTACTTATGGGATACCAATACCAAAGCTAAAGTACACGGATGATGGGAGGGACAAGGCAGGTACTTAAACGGAAGTTACCACTGCCTGTAAAAAACCCTTTCTCCCAAAAATAGCCTCCGAAGAAGCAAGGTATCAAATTTGTTAAATTTGAAAAAGTATGAAACGCAGACCATGACTCCGTCTTGTAATCTGTTCAACAGAAGCCACATTTAAAAAAGGCCCAAGTGAAATCCACAGCTCTAGTAGAATGAGCTGTAATCCCTTCAGGAGGCTGCTGTCCAGCAGTCTCATAAGCTAAATGAATTATGCTTTTTAACCAAAAAGACAGAGAGGTTGCTGAAGTCCTTTGACCTCTCCTCTGTCCAGAATAGACAACAAACAAGGTGAATGTTTGATGAAAATCTGTAGTAGCTTGTAAGTAAAACTTTAAAACACGAACCACGTCCAAATTGTGTAATAGACGTTCCTTCTTTGAAGAAGGATTAGGATACAAGAATGGAACAACAATCTCTTGAGTGATATTCTTGTTAGATACCACCTTAGGTAAAAACCCAGGTTGGTACACAGGACTACCTTATCCGTACGGAGAACCAGATAAGGAGAATCACATTGCAACGCAGATAACTCGGAGACTCTATGAGCCGAGGAAATAGCTACCAAAAAGGAACTTTCCAAGATAGAAGTTTGATATCTATGGAATGAAAAGGTTCAAATGGAACTCCTTGAAGAACCTTAAGAACCAGCTTTAAGCTCCATGGCGGAGCAACATTTTTAACCACAGGCTTGGTTCTAACCAAAGCCTGACCAAATGCCTGAACGTCTAGAATACCGGCCAGACGCTTGTGCAAAAGAATAGACAGAGTAGAAATCTGTCCTTTTAAAGAACTAGCTGACAACCCTTTTCTCAAAATCATCTTGGAGAAAAGATAATATCCTGGGAATCCAGACTTTACTCCATGAGTAACCCTTGGATTCATAACAATAAGATATTTACACCATATCTTATGTTAAATTTAAATTTTCCTAGAGACAGGCTTTTATGCCTGTATTAAGGTATCAATTACTGACTCGGAGAAGCCATGCTTTGATAACATCAAGCGTTCTGTCTCCAGGCAGTCCATCTCAGATTAGTTATATTTAGATGGTTGAAAAGACCCTGAGGTAGAGGGTCCTGTCTCAGAAGCAGAGACCGTGGTGGAAAGGATGACATGTCCACCAGATCTGCATACCAGGTCCTGCGTGGCCACGCAGGCGCTGTCAAAAGCACCAAAGCACTCTCCTGCTTGATCTTGTGCAAACCCCTCCGGAGGGAATTCCCACTCCCCCAGATGAAAAGTCTGACGACTTAGAAAATCTGCCTCCCAGTTCTCAACACCTGGGATAGGGATAGCTTTTAGACAAGAGTGAGTCTCTGTCCAGTGAATTATTTTAAGACTTCTAACATTGCTAGGGAACTTCTGTTCCCCCTTGATGGTTGATGTAAGCCACAGTCGTGATATTGTCCGACTGAAATATGATGTACCTCAGAGTTGCTAACTGAGGCCAAGTCTGAAGAGCATGGAATATCGCTCCCAGTTCCAGAATATTCATTAGAAGGAGGGTCTCCTCCTGAGTCCACTATCCCTGAGCCTTCAGGGAGTTCCAGACTGTATCCCAACCTAAAAGGCTGGCATCTGTTGTAACAATTGTCCCATCTGACCTGCGGAAGGTCATACCCTTGGACAGATGGACCCGAGATAGTCACCAGAGAAGAGAATCTCTGGTTTCTTGGTCCGGATATAACAGGAGAACAAATCTGTGTAATCCCCGTTCCTCTGGCTGAGCATGCATAGTTGCAGTGGTCTGAAATGTAGGCGTGCAAACGGTACTATGTCCCTTGCCGCTACCATTAAGCCGATTACATTCATGTACTGAGCCACCAAAGGGCGCGGATGGAATGAAGAACACGGCAGAAATTTAGAGACTTTGACAACCTGGACTCCGTCAGGTAAATTTTAATTTCTACAAAATCTATCAGAATCCCTAGGAGGGAAACCCTTGATATTGGGGATAGAGAACTCTTTCCTTGTTCACTTTCCACCCATGCGATCTCAGAAATGCCAGTACTACGTCCGTATGAGACTTGGCAACTTGGATGTTTGACGCCTGTATCAGGATGTCGTCTAAATAAGTGGCCACTTCTATGCCCCGCGGCCTAAGGACCGCCAAAGTGACCCCAGAACCTCCATAAAGATTCTAGGGGCTGTAGTTAACCCAAAGGAAAGAGCTACAAACTGGTAATGCCTGTCTAGAAAGGCAAACCTGAAAAACCGATGGTGATCTTTATGCATCGTAATGTGAGGATAAGCATCCTTCAAATCCATTGTAGTCCTCTATTGACTCTCCTGGATCATAGTTAAGATGGTACGAATAGTTTCCATCTTAAATGATAGAATTCTAAAGAATTTGTTTAAGATCTTTTAGATCCAAAATAGGTCTGAAGGTTTCCTTTCCTTGGGAACCACAAACCGATTTGAGGAAAACTGTGTCCCTGTTCCTCTATTGGAACTGAATGGGTCACGTACACAATGCAAGAATGTCTCTTTCTTTATCTGGTTTGCAGATAAATGTGAAAGGCAAAAACTCCCCTTTTTTGGGGGGGAAAGCTTTGAAATCCAGAAGATATCTCTGGGGTATAATTTCCAATGCCCAGGGATCCTGGGCATCTCTTGCCCACGCCTGGGCGAAGAATGAAGTCTGCCCCCTATAGGATCCGTTACCAGATAGGGGTCCGTTCCTCATGCTGTTTTAGAGGCAGCAGCAGGCTCCTTGACCTGCTTATCTTTGTTCCAGGTCCGGTTGTCTCCAGACCGTCTTGAACTGAGCAAAAGTTCCCTCTTATTTTGCATTAGAGGAAGTTGATGCCACACCTGCCTTGAATTTTCGAAAGGCACGAAAATTAGGCCTTTTTTGTCCCTTGATTTGGACCTGTCCTGAGGAAGGGCATGATCTTTTCCTCCAGTGATATAAGTAATAATCTCCTTCAAACTAGGCCTGAATAGGGTCTGCCCCTTGAAGGGAAGTTAAGTAGCTTATTTATTAAAGTCACGACAGCTGACCATGATATAAGCCATAGCGCTCTGCGCGCCAGTATAGTAAAAAACAGAATTCTTAGCCGTTAGTCTAGTCAAAGGAACAAAGGCATCAGAAAACAAAGGAATTGGCTAGTTTAAGTGCTCTAAGCTTGTCAAATATATTCATCCAATGGAGCCTGTAAAACCTCATCAAGAGACTCAAACCAGAACACCGCAGCAGCAGTGACAGGAGCAATGCGTGCAAGGGGCTGCAGGATAAAACCTTGTTGAATAAACATTTTTTATCCATTGGATCTAAAAAAGCACAACAGTCCTCGCCAGAGGTAGTGGTACGCTTAGCTAGAGTAGAAACTCTTCTCTCCCCCTTAGGAACTGTCTGCCATAAGTCCCGTGTGGTGGCAACTATTAGAAAACATTCTTCTAAAAAATAGGAGGGGAAGAGAATGGCACACCTGGTCTATCCCATTCCTTATGAAAAATTTTAGTAAACCTCTTTAGGTATTGGAAAAACATAAGTACACACCGGCACTGCATATTATTTATCCAGTCTACACAATTTCTCTGGCACTGCGATTGTACACATTCATTCAGAGCAGCTAAAGCCTCCCTGAGCAACAAGTGGAGGTTCTCAAGCATAAATTTTAAATGTAGAAATATCAGAATCAGGTTAAATCATCTTCCCTGAGTCACAAATATCACCCACAGACTAAGCATATTGTGAGGTAGTATCAGACATGGTTCTTAAAGCGTCTGTATGCTCTGTATCTACCCCCAGAGCTGTTTTGCTTTCCTTTAATTTCAGGTAGTCTGACTAATACTGCTGCCAGTGTATTATACACAACCTTTGCCATGTCTTGTAAAATAAACGCTATGGGCACCATTGATATACTTGGCGCCATTTGAGCGTGAGTCCCTGGAGCAGGAGTCAAAGGGTCTGACACGTGGGGAGAGTTAGTCGGCATAACTTCCCCCTCGACAGAATCCTCTGGTAAAATAAACGCTATGGGTGCCCTTGATGTACTTGGCGCCATTTGAGCGTGAGTCCCTAAAGCGGGAGTCAAAGGGTCTGACACGTGGGGAGAGTTAGTCGGCATAACTTCCCCCTCGACAGAATCCTCTGGTGATAATGTTTTTAAATACAAAAAATGATCTTTATTGTTTAACATGAAATCAGTACATCTGGTACACATTCTAAAATGGGGTTCCACCATGGCTTTAAACATAATAAACACAGAGCCTCCTCTATGTTAGACATGTTAGAACTAATAAAGAGACTAGTAAGCTTGGAAAACACTTTAAATCAAGTTAACAAGCAAATATAACAAACGTTACTGTGCCTTTAAGAGAAACAAATTTTGTCAAAATTTGAAAAACAGTGAAAAAAGGCAGTAAATCAAACGAAATTTTTACAGTACATGTAATAAGTTAACAGAGCATTGCACCCACTTGCAAATGGATGATTAACCCCTTAATGCAAAAAACAGATAAAAAAAAAAAAACGACATTTTTTTAAACAGACACAACAAAACTGCCACAGCTGAGCTGTGGATTACCTTCCCTATAACTGTTTCTATGCAAAATTTAAGCCAGCCATGTGGAAAAATTAGGCCCCAATAAGTTTTATCACCAAACATATGTTAAAAAACGATTAAACATGCCAGCAAACGTTTTAAAACACATTCTTATAAGAGCATGTATGTCTATTAATAAGCCTGATGCAGTCGCTATCACTGCATTTAAGGCTTTACTTACATTACTTCGGTATCAGCAGTATTTTCTTAGTCAATTCCATTCCTTAGAAAAATATATTACTGCACATACCTTAGCATATATCTCTATCAATCAGCCTGGTACCAGTCGCTTTCACTGCATTTAAAGGCTGTACTTACATTACTTCGGTATCAGCAGTATTTTCTTAGTCAATTCCATTCCTTAGAAAAATATTTTACTGCACATACCTTATTTGCAGGAAAACCTGCACGCCATTCCCCCTCTGAAGTACCTTACTCCTCAGAATGTGTGAGAACAGCAACTGGATCTTAGTTACGTCTGCTAAGATCATAGAAAAAACGCAGGCAGATTCTTCTTCCAAATACTGCCTGAGATAAACAGCACACTCCGGTGCCATTTAAAAATAACAAACTTTTGATTGAAGAAATAAACTAAGCATAAAAAACCACAGACTCTCACGACCTCCTATCTATGTTGAGACTTGCAAGAGAATGACTGGTAATGGCAGTTAGGGGAGGAGCTATATAGCAGCTTTGCTGTGGGTGGACTCTTGCAACTTCCTGTTGGGAAGGAGAATATATCCCATAAGAAATGGATGATCCGTGGACTGGATACACTTAACAAGAGAAAGGAGATTTACAAGACAAAATATGGAGTTCTGATGATCTTTTTGTCAAGGTAGATGCCAACTATATGATGACAACAGCATGCAGTGGCTGAAAGGAAGATCCCTGAACTGCCTAAACAATCATTTAAAGCTTAAGTGGTGGATTGGTGACTTCCGGAAAGGTTTCATTAGTCTCAAAGTCTGTAGAAAGATGTGAATAATCAGTAGTAAGGTCAAAATGTCCTAAAAAGGAACAAACAAAGGACACACACACACACAAACTCAAATTTGCACATACACCCAAGGAAACACCGACAGAGACAGCCTCAGAAAACACACAAAGACATACACACTCACAGACACCCACAGAAAACACACAAAGACATACATACACACACACTCTCACAGAGACATCCACAGAAAATGCACAAAGACAGACACACAAACCGTCACAGAGAGACCCACAGAAAAAAATGCATACATACTCATAGAGACACCAACAAAAGCACAAAGACATAAACACAGACACCCACAGAAACACTCACAGAAGTTAACATTTCTGCACATTGCCATCCCCTAAATCAACAGTGTGTGACATGCATGATAAAAAAAAATAGCAGCAATTAAGAAATCACTTTTTAAAGATTCATATTTGTAAATGTGCAAACAAAAATATGTCTGTGAATTCAAAATTGTACATTATTGATCTGTCAGAATTGGTAAATGAAGTAAAGTACTTATGAAAGGTTGACATATGTTTGGGGTTTCCTCCCTCCCCATTTTCCACAACCAAGAGCACCACTTCAAATCTGGTGTACAAATGTTCCCATCTGTCAGCTATACTGTGGTACTCAGTCTCATACCATTAGATCTGGTTAAATGCGGGATTTAGGCTTCTTTGTATGTATTTTAAAATTAAGTCAGCTGTAGTGTAAACTAAACAGTGTTAAGTTAACCAGTGTCATTTCAAACACTGAGCAATCTTAGCCTGAGAGTATAACATTTTATGCAGATGTACAAATCTTAAATAAAATACCTCCTGGCATCTGGAAAGTCCTTGCATAAAGGGGCAGTAAACTGGAATGTAAATAAAAGATATATATAAATAAAAAAAATCAAATCTGAAAAAAGGGCACCTACCATTTATGTATTAAGGAGGAAACATTTCTGCATGGTTTTAAATATAGAATTTCTACAGCATTGTCAAATAATCATAAATATACTGCTGCATATTGATAAAAATGTGTTTTGATGGACCCCTGGCCCCACCACACAACTACCACACTGAAGTTACAATCTGAAAATGCACAAATAAATAAAAAACATTTACTAAGTAAGTCTTATCTACTCTGCAAATGATAGTGATCTGCCGTCTGACTCTGACACACACTGTACAAACTGAAGTGCCAAGTCTGTCTCACACTGTGCATAGTGGTTTAGTGCACACTAAGAAATCCTCTCAAATGCTAATGCTTTACTCCTTGTAATGACATTTCCCATGCTCAATTGCAGTCTGATAAAAAAATTTTTTTTAATAATAGTTGTGCTTGCCTCATGGGGTCCCCTGGCCCACTGGGCCCCTGACAGGAGTCACCCTATTCACCCCCTGAAGGCAGTCCTGCCCTTTACACAAGGTCTTCATTCACACAAATCCAAAGAGCAGTTGCGTTTACTTTCAACTTGTAATGCCGCCCTAAAGCACAACACTTTTAATTTAGCTCATTGTTGGTATTATTATTATTTTTTTTAGGAATTTAAAGGACCACTAAATTTCAAATGCAATTTGCCCTCCCCCTGTATCATGTGAAAGCATCAGCCAATCACAAAATGCATATACGTATATATACTGTGCACTTTTATACATGGCTGATAAGAGCTGGAGCCTCAGAAAGTGTGCATATAAGAATCTGCACATTTTGATAATTGAAGTATATTGGAAAGTTGTTGTTTTTTAATTGCATACTCTTTCTGACTCATGGAACTTTAAAGGGCCATAATACCAAAATGTTTAAACACTTGAAAGTGATGCAGCATAGCTGTAAAAAGCTGACTAGAAAATATCACCTGAACATCTCTATGTAAAAAAGAAAGATATTTTACCTCAAAAGTTCCTCAGTAGCCACATCCCATTGTAAAGGACTTTAAGAAGCAAATCAGTATGTCTGTCCCGGCACAGCCGAAGGGATAAGCCTTGTGCACTCTCATCTTATTTCCCTATTCAGTGTAAGGAAGTTTACAATGAAATCTGATGAGAGTTAAGTTAAATCTCATGAGATCACAGTAAAAGAGTTCATGACCTCAGCACTGCTGATGCTGATTGGCTGATGTTCATTTCTAAAAAAAATTTTTTTTTTTTTACCTGCAGCCCAGCTGCAGCTGAGTATAACTTTTTACACAGAACTTACTCTGGTGAGCTGAGGAAATTGTGAGGTAAAATATCTTCCTTTTTTACATAGAGATGCTCAGGTGATATTTTCCTGTCAGCTTTTTACAGTTAAACTGCATCAGTTTCAAGTGATTTAGCATATGAGTATTATGTCCCTTTAATTTTTACTTTAGTGTCCCTTTAAGTCATAACATAAATATTGACATTATAATTATTTTCTTTAAAAAATACAGGTATAAGCAGCGCTATAAACAGTGCCCCTTTTACAGCCAAACTATAAAATCTGCCCCTCAGATGCAGAAAATGTATGACCTTGGTGAATGATAATGTGTAGTTGGCGCTCTTAACCCTTTAAGGACACAGCTTTCAGTTTGCTCAATGGTTTTATGACGGAAAAATTCCGTCATATGTCCTTAAGAGGTTAAGAGACAAAATGTCCCTTTAGAGCTGGGACAAAAAACAAAATGGGTTGTATATGTATATATGTCAAATGAAAAAAGAGCTTTTGTGTGAGAGAGAGAAGAAATGCTTGGTGTTGAAACCAATATTTTGGCAATTTATGAGAGATATATCTATTTTTGTACCTCCGTAAGTAAAAAGAAGGTTGGTTATTTTTAAAAATTGGGAATATTTATTTTTATCAAACCTATTATTAAAAAAATGATATATTCATTAATATAAATGATATATAAAACAGTTACAATAACATATGTTATTTGGAAATGAAAATAAAAATAAGAGTAAAAACAATTGACACTTTTTTCAATATAAGTATCTCTTAGTGGGACGTCTCCCCTGTTATGTTGCCTCCGATATAGGTTTACATATGTTATAAATAACACTTATATATATATATTGTTCCGGAGCTCCTTGATTCTGTGTAGCGTATTGGTATAAATCTGTGCTTTGCAGAGTTAATGATTTGTGCATTGATACAATGGCCCCAACGTGTCTACTTACCTGCCTTCACCGGCCCCAATACGCCCGCCTAAGCTCACCTCACATCGCTGCCGCGGACCTGAATACACTCGCCAAAGTTATCAAAAAAGCTGTCAAAAAGCCGCGCACCAAGTACGGGGCGATGAGCAGAGGACTGTGATAGTTATCACTCATCCGATCTCGCTGCTCTTCGGCTTTTTTACAGCTTTATTGATAAGCTGTCACTAAGCACCCACATGAAACTACACTGTTCTACCCCTATACCGGCGCCCCCGGAGCCCCCCGCAACTAACAAAGTTATTAACCCCTAAACTGCCGCTCCTAGACCCCGCCGCAACTATAATAAATGTATTAACCCGTAAACCGCTGCCGCTCCCGGAGCCCACCGCCACTCTAATAAACTGATTAACCCCTAATCCGCCGCTCCTGGACCCCACCGCCACCTACATAATACCTATTAACCCATATCCTGCCTCCCCTATACCGCCGCCACCTATAATAAATTTATTAACCTCTATCCTGCCGATCCCGTACCCCGCCGCAACTAAATAAATTGTTTAACCCCTAAACCGCCGCTCCCGGACCCCGCCGCCACCTATATTAAACTTATTAACCCCTAATCTGCCCCCCTACACCGTCGCCACCTATAATACATTTATTAACCCCTATCCTGCCCCCCCTATACCGCCGCCATCTATATTAAACTAATTAACCCCTAAACTTAAGTCTAACACTAACCCTAACACCCCCCTAACTTAAATATTATTTTAATAAATCTAAATAAAAATTACTCTTATTAACTAAATTAATCCTATTTAAAACTAAATACTTACCTATAAAATAAACCCTAATATAGCTACAATATTACTAATAATTATATTGTAGCTATTTTAGGATTTATTTTTATTTTACAGGCAAATTTAAATTTATTTTAACTAGGCACAATAGCTATTAAATAGTTATTAACTATGTAATAGCTACCTAGTTAAAATAATTACCAATTTACCTGTAAAATAAAAACTAACCTAAGTTACAATTACACCTAACACTACACTATCATTAACTAAATTATTCCTATTTAAAAATAAATACTTGCCTGTAAAATAAACCCTAAGATAGCTACAATGTAATTAATAATTACATTGTAGCTATTTTAGGATTTATATTTATTTTACAGGTAACTTTGTATTTATTTTAACTAGGTAGAATAGTTATTAAATAGTTATTAACTATTTAATAACTACCTAGCTAAAAGAAATACAAAATTACCTGTAAAATAAATCCTAACCTATGTTACAATTAAACCTAACACTACACTATCAATAAATAAATTAAATTAATTAACTACAAATACCTACAATTAAATAAAATTAAATAAACTAAGTTACAAAAATAAAAAAAACTAAGTTACAAAAAATAAAAAAATATTACAAGATTTTTAATCTAATTACACCTAATCTAAGCCCACTAATAAAATAACAAAGCCCCCCAAAATAAAAAAATGCCCTACCCTATACTAAATTACAAAAGTTAACAGCTCTATTACCTTACCAGCCCTTAAAAGGGCCTTTTGCAGGGCATGCCCCAAGGAAATCAGCTCTTTTGCATGTTAAAAAAAACACAATACCACCCCCCAACATTACAACCCACCACCCACATACCCCTACTCTAACCCAAACCCCCCTTAAATAAACCTAACACTACCCTGAAGATCTCCCTACCTTGAGTCGTCTTCACCCAACCGGGCACCGATGGACCAAAAGAGGGCATCTGGAGCAGCAGAAGTCTTCATCCTATCCGGGCAGAAGAGGACATCCGGACCGGTAGACATCTTCATCCAAGCGGCATCTTCTATCTTCATCCATCCGACGAGGAGCGGCTCCATCTTCAAGACCTCCGGCGCGGAACATCCTTCTTGACCGACGACTAGACGACGAATGAAGGTTCCTTTAAGTCAGTGATTTTTAACCTTTTTTTTGCCGTGGCACACTTTTTTACATTAAAAAATCCTGCACACCACCATCCCAAAATTTAAAAAAAAAATCACACATTGTAGCCTAATATAGCATATATATATACACATACACACAAACACACACATAATGTATGTATTGTGCTGTTATGCCATGCCTCCTACAAACTACCCCTGCACTGGGAGTAAAAAACAAGCAAAGTTTAAAAAATATGTCACACTGTTGTCAGTCTGCCGTGGCACACCTGAGGATCTCTCACGGCACACTAGTGTGCCACGGCACACTGGTTGAAAAACACTGCTTTAAGTGACGTCATCCAAGATGGCGTCCCTCGAATTCCGATTGGCTGATAGGATTCAATCAGCCAATCGGAATTAAGGTAGGAAAAATCTGATTGGCTGATCCAATCAGCCAATCAGATTCAAGTTCAATCGGATTGGCTGATCCAATCAGCCAATCAGATTGAGCTCGCATTCTATTGGCTGATTGGAACAGCCAATAGAATGCGAGCTCTATCTGATTGAACTTGAATCTGATTGGCTGATTGGATCAGCCAATCAGATTGAACTTGAATCTGATTGGCTGATTGGATGACGTCACTTAAAGGAACCTTAAAGGAACCTTCATTCGTCGTCTAGTCGTCAGTCAAGAAGGATGTTCCGCGCCGGAGGTCTTGAAGATGGAGCCGCTCCTCGTCGGATGGATGAAGATAGAAGATGCTGCTTAGATGAAGATGTCTGCCGGTCCGGATGTCTTCTTCTGCCCGGATAGGATGAAGACTTCTGCCGCTCCGGATGCCCTC
Organism: Bombina bombina; assembly: GCF_027579735.1. Taxonomy (NCBI): domain Eukaryota; kingdom Metazoa; phylum Chordata; class Amphibia; order Anura; family Bombinatoridae; genus Bombina; species Bombina bombina. Next base: position 37,868,016 of record NC_069508.1, on the reverse strand, counting down.
TTTTGGTCCATCGGTGCCCGGTTGGGTGAAGACGAATCAAGGTAGGGAGATCTTCAGGGGGGTAGTGTTAGGTTTATTTAAGGGGGTTTGGGTTAGAGTAGGGGTATGTGGGTGGTGGGTTGTAATGTTGGGGGGAGGTATTGTGTTTTTTTTAACATGCAAAAGAGCTGATTTCTTTGGGGCATGCCCCGCAAAAGGCCCTTTTAAGGGCTGGTAAGGTAATAGAGCTGTTAACTTTTGTAATTTAGTATAGGGTAGGGCATTTTTTTATTTTGGGTGGCTTTGTTATTTTATTAGGGGGCTTAGATTAGGTGTAATTAGATTAAAAATCTTGTAATATTTTTTTATTTTTTGTAACTTAGTTTTTTTATTTTTTGTAACTTAGTTTATTTAATTGTATTTAATTGTAGGTATTTGTAGTTAATTAATTTAATTTATTTATTGATAGTGTAGTGTTAGGTTTAATTGTAACTTAGGTTAGGATTTATTTTACAGGTAATTTTTGCATTTCTTTTAGCTAGGTAGTTATTAAATAGTTAATAACTATTTAATAACTATTCTACCTAGTTAAAATAAATACAAAGTTACCTGTAAAATAAATATAAATCCTAAAATAGCTACAATGTAATTATTAATTACATTGTAGCTATCTTAGGGTTTATTTTACAGGTAAGTATTTATTTTTAAATAGGAATAATTTAGTTAATGATAGTGTAGTGTTAGGTGTAATTGTAACTTAGGTTAGTTTTTATTTTACAGGTAAATTTGTCTTTATTTTAGCTAGGTAGCTATTAAATAGTTATTAACTATTTAATAGCTATTGTACCTAGTTAAAATAAATTTAAATTTGCCTGTAAAATAAAAATAAATCCTAAAATAGCTACAATATAATTATTAGTAATATTGTAGCTATATTAGGGTTTATTTTATAGGTAAGTATTTAGTTTTAAATAGGATTAATTTAGTTAATAAGAGTAATTTGTATTTATATTTATTAAAATAATATTTAAGTTAGGGGGGTGTTAGGGTTAGTGTTAGACTTAAGTTTAGGGGTTAATTAGTTTAATATAGATGGCGGTGGTATAGTGGGGGCAGGATAGGGGTTAATACATTTATTATAGGTGGCGACGGTGTAGGGGGGGGCAGATTAGGGGTTAATAAATTTAATATAGGTGGCGGCGGGGTCCGGGAGCAGCGGTTTAGGGGTTAAACAATTTATTTAGTTGCGGCGGGGTACAGGATCGGCAGGATAGGGGTTAATACATTTGTTATAGGTGGCGGCGGTATAGGGGGGGCAGGATAGGGGTTAATAGGTATTATGTAGGTGGTGGCGGGGTCCGGGAGCGGCGGTTTAGGGAGTAATACATTTATTTAGTTGCGGCGGTGTAGGGGGGCAGATTAGGGGTGTTTAGACTCGGGGTACATGTTAGGGTGTTAGGTGCAGACATCTCCCTTAGGAATCAATGGGATGTCGGGCAGCAGCGAACATGAACTTTCGCTATGGTCAGACTCCCATTGATTCCTACGGGATCCGCCGCCTCCAGGGCGGCGGATTGAAAACCAGGTACGCTGGGCCGGAAAAGTGCCGAGCGTACCTGCTAGTTTTTTGATAACTAGCAAAAGTAGTCAGATTGTGCCGAACTTGTGTTCGGAACATCTGGAGTGACGTAAGAATCAATCTGTGTCGGACTGAGTCCGGCGGATCGAAGCTTACGTCACTATATTCTACTTTTGCCGGTGTGTAGGGCTTTATTACTAAGGCGAATCAACCTCGCCACAATTACGCTGCGGAATCACAGCGTATTTGAGGTTGACGGCTTGATAACTAAAGGCCAATGTGTACACACAATAGTCATGTGATCCTAATATGTCAGATGTATTTTTTTACTCACGTGACCTGGATTCAAGCAGCCGTTACGATGTTACCAGTGCACTGGTTGAAGTGTGTTTTATGTTGCCATGGTGACCGCTATTTTCGGCCATGGTGGAAAATCTTTGGTTATTTTGTATGGTTTGTATGGAACGTACGCCACTCCTTTTTATCCTTAGACAGTCTTTGGAGTATTTGTGACAGGCAGACGTAACTCCTCTTTACCTCAGATAGTCTTTGGAGTTATGTGGATAACGTATTGTCCTCTTATTATGGAAACTCTGAATCTGCTGAGCTTCTAAAGAGGGCACTCCTTCCTGGCGATATATTTATCTTTGGTTTGAACTTTCCAATATGTGTCCAATATGTAGAAGAAGCTTTGGATTTAAAACAGTCAGTTCATTTGGTTCTACGCGTTTCACACTCACAAGGGCTTTATCAAGATGGTATACTGCTGTTGAATGTGCTTCTTAAATAGCCAGACCTGTTCGTTTATTGGTTAATTGCTGCACACTTTTTATTGGATGGCACACTTTACCTTTGTATTCTAAAGGTGGTATATTCCATTCTTTTTTACTTGTGCATGTTTAAACAGTGTTGGACATTGACACATGATTGGAGATTGAACACTGTTTGGTATTTTATACAGCCTTAAGTTATACATTTGAATTAATATTATATATTTAAATTAATAAATTATAACTAGTTCTTCTTAAAAGTTTATTACAATTTAGAATACAATACAATAAAATACTATACAAATCTATACTTGTTATTGGATGCAAATTGAATGATCTATAGCTTTATATATGTATCTATTCATTTTAATTATAAACAGATATTGAAAAGTGAAAATAAAATTAAAATAAAATTAGTCCGTGGCCTCCATTTACCAAAGTCTGGCGGACCTGATCCGACAGTGCGGATCAGGTCCGCCAGACCTCGCTGAATACAGAGAGCAATACGCTCTCCGTATTCAGCATTGCACCAGCAGCTCACAACAGCTGCTGGTGCAACGCCGCCCCCTGCAGACTCGCGGCCAATCAGCCGCCAGCAGGGGGATGTCAAGCATCAAGCTCCATTTGGAACGTGATAGATAGCCCCCCGTATGTTTTCATTTATATAAGCTATGAGGCTAATACATGCAGCTGTTCCTATTTTCTCATGATATGGGAGGATATATTTATTTGCATTTTGGTTGTTCTATAAATTTTGGATTCTTTTTTACATAAACAATGTGATGTCTAGTTCCGAGTTCAGTCCTGGGGTTGGAGGGTTTGAAAATTGTAGATGTATTCTGCTTCTTTTTTGAGTAGTTCTCCTTCAAAGTTACCTCCTCTCCAATTTCTTTTTATTTTTTGGATACCCCAGAATTTGAAGTCAGAAAGATTACCTTTGTGTATATCTTTAAAATGTTGGTATAATAAAGTGTCAATTTTTCCATTTTCTATCGCCCATATATGTTCCCTCATTCTCTCTCTGAGGCTTCTAATAGTCTCTCCGAAATATTGTTTTTGACATTTACATTCAATTACGTATATGATTCCTTTATCCTGGCACCTAATAGTATCTGTAATCTTTTGTGTTATTCCTGTGATATGTGATTTAATCTCTTTCTTTTTACAGCTGTATTTACATGATTTACAAGTGTGACAGGGGAAGAAACCATGTAATTTGTTCCCCATTAGGTCATTTTGTATAGATGTTTCTTTATTCTTATTTTTAAACTCACTTGGAGACAATATAGACTTTAGGTTATTGGCTCTTTTTTATATATTATTCTAGGGTATGGGGTTACCTTATTACCACACAATATTTTGAAAAAAATAATGAAAAAGCACTGGCATTTAGTGCAAAATTACCCCATAATCGGTAATAAGGTAACCCCCAAAAAAACAATATTTCGTAGAGACTATTAGAAGCCTCCGAGAGAGAATGAGGGAACATATATGGGCGATAGAAAATTGAAAAATTGACACTTTATTATACCAACATTTTAAAGATATACACAAAGGTAATCTTTCTGACTTCAAATTCTGGGGTATCCAAAAATTAAAAAGGAATTGGAGAGGAGGTAACTTTGAAGGAGAACTACTCAAAAAAGAAGCAGAATACATCTACAATTTTCAAACCCTCCAACCCCAGGGACTGAACTCGAAACTAGACATCACATTGTTTATGTAAAAAAGAATCCAAAATTTATAGAACAACCAAAATGCAAATAAATATATCCTCCCATATCATGAGAAAATAGGAACAGCTGCATGTATTAGCCTCATAGCTTTTATAAATGAAAACATACGGACTCATTTTATTTTAATTTTATTTTCACTTTTCAATATCTGTTTATAATTAAAACGAATAGATGCATAAATAAAGCTATACATCATTCAATTTGCATCCAATAACAAGTATAGATTTGTATTGAATTTTATTGTATTCTAAATTGTAATAAACTTTTAAGAACTAGCTATAATTTATTAATTTAAATATATAATATTAATTCAAATGTATAACTTAAGGCTTTATAAAATACCAGTGTTCAATCTCCAATCATGTTTCAATGTCCAACACTGTTTAAACATGCACAAGTAAAATAGAATGGAATATACCACCTTTAGAATACAAAGTTAAAGTGTGCCATCCAATAAAAAGTGTGCAGCAATTAACCAATAAACAAACAGGTCTGGCTATTTAAGAAGCACATTCAACAGCAGTATACAATCTTGATAAAGCCCTTGTGAGGGTGAAACGCGTAGAACCAAATGAACTGACTGTTTTAAATCCAAAGCTTCTTCTACATATTGGACACATATTGGGAAGTTCAAACCAAAAATAAATATATTGCCAGGAAGGAGTGCCCTCTTTAGAAGCTCAGCAGATTCAGAGTTTCCATAATAAGAGGACAATACGTTATCCACATAACTCCAAAGACTATCTGAGAGTAAAGAGGAGTTACGTCTGCCTGTCACAAATACTCCAAAGACTGTCTAAGGATAAAGAGGAGTGGCGTACGTTCCATACAAACCGTAGAAAATAACCAAAGATTTTCCACCATGGCCAAATATAGCAGCGGTCACCATGGCAACATAGAACACACTTCAACCAGTGCACTGGTAACATCGTAACTGCTGCTTGAATCCAGGTCACGTGAGTAAAAAACTACATCTGACGTATTAGGATCACGTGACTATTGTGTGTACACATTGTATCAACGCACAAATCATTAATTCTGCAAAGCACAGATTTATACCAATACGCTACACAGAATCAAGGAGCTCCGGAACAATATATATAAGTGTTATTTATAACATATGTAAACATATATCGGAGGCAACATAGCAGGGGAGACGTCCCACTAAGAGATACTTATATTGAAAAAAGTGTCAATTGTTTTTACTCTTATTTTTATTTTCATTTCCAAATAACATATGTTATTGTAACTGTTTTATATATCATTTACATTAATAAATATATCATTTTTTTTTAATAATAGGTTTCATAAAAATAAATATTCACTATTTTTTTTAAAATAACCAACCTTCTTTTTACTTACGGAGGTACAAAAATAGATATATCTCTCATAAATTGCCAAAATATTGGTTTCAACACCAAGCATTTCTTCTCTCTCACACAAAAGCTCTTTTTTCATTTGACATATATACATATACAACCCAATTTGTTTTTTGTCCCAGCTCTAAAGGGACATTATAATTATTTTCCAACTGCTGAGTGTTCAGACTTACATTCTCTCACTTTTTGAGGATGAATCACTGTTTTGATTGATTTGTAAGGAGACAGAGCTTGTTCTTTGTCAACATATATTTTTTTCTACGGATTCCTTTTTAAGTGACATCTATTCATTCATAAGATGTCATCTTAATCATCAGCTAAGATCACTGTCTCCAATTATTGATACACTCTGTTTTCTATATTCATTACTATTTTTCCTTCAGACAGCTTACCTCCCACACAGTTTGTCTTAGACTGTCTATGGTTCTATTATCTGCACTGTAAATGTTTGTAAAGAGCTGTTATCCAATGCACTTTACTATGTTAAAGGGACAGTTTACTTGAAAAACAATATTTGTTAAATACCCATTCCCCAGTTTTGCATAACTAACACTTATATTAATGTACTTTTTACCTCGGCAGACTGCCCCCTTAAAGGGATGGTAAGGTCAGAAATGTTTATGCATTTTTAAACAGTAATACTAGATATAAGAAGTTCACCAAATACCTTGCACTGCGCTTTTTCAATCGTTTACTTGCTATTGCAGCCAAAAAATATGTAGTTTTCCAAACCCATCGTGAGGCTAATTTGCATTAGCCAATCACAGTGGGCAACCTGTGTTTCCGCTTCCCTTCAGTTCCGGGTACTTGGAAGAAAATGCATGCGCTCTGATGTGCCTAATTTTAACGCATGGGCTTTGTGTTTTGCAATTCCATCTTTGATGTCAGCGGTTGTAAATGCGCATGCGTAGGCATATGTAAATCAAGCCAGATAATATATGTGTGTGTTTGAGGTTTCAAGACCGCCCGTTTTAGGGGGCTTGAAGTTTTGAAGTCAGGTTTAGAAATAAAATAGCGTTTTAAAACATGATCGGACCTTCGTTTTGAAAAAATTGTAAGTAAATTCACATTCATAAATAATATGCAAACGTTTGCATTTGAAAAAAGTGATATCTGACTTCACTAATCCTTTAACTCAGTGTTATTTACAAACTTGTATTTTAGCCAAATAGTGCTGGTTCCTGCATAACTCCACGGGAGTGAGCACAATGCTAGCTACATGGCACACATGAATTAACACTGTCTAGCTGTGAAAACCTGAGATAAGAGGTGGCCTGCAGGCAGATATTTGGAGGTTTAGCGGCTATAAAGTATATTAATATAACAATGTTGGTTTTGTAAAGCTGGGGAGTGGGTAGTAAACTTTATAAACAATAGAAATCAAGTAGACTATCCCTTTAAAAAGAAGCAAAATTGCTCTCATTAATCCATCACTTTTATAGCTATGGGGCGATTACAATCCTGTAGAAAAGTTTATCTAATGATTTCTCAACAAAAATCCTGATTAAAGGGGATGAATCCTATATTTTAATCCATGATTTTTACTCTTTCTGACTCCCCCTCTCTAGTCGGTTTCTCTCTGACCCATTCCCCTACAACCCCTGCCTTTATAATGTTTATATTAAAAGGTAATATATAGTCAAAAGTAAACTTTCATGATTCAGATAGAGCATGTGATTTTAAACAACTTTCCAATTGACTTCTATTATCTAATTTGTCATGTTATCTTTGTATACTATAATTTGTTGAAAAGCATATCTAGATAGTCTCAGGAGCAACAATATACTAGTGGGAGCTGGGTGCTGATTGGTGGATGCATATATACACCTCTTGTCATTGGCCCACCAGATGTGTTCAGCGACCTCCGAGTAGTGCATTGCTGTTCCTTTAACAAAGAATAACAAGAGTCTAGCAAATTTGGTAATAAAAATAAATAGTAAAATTGTTTAAAATTGTATGTTCTATCTGACTCATAAAAGAAAAAAAAATTAAAGTCTCTTTAACCTAATGGAAATGATTGCTTCATCTTGTTTATTCAATTAATGATTTTAATATTATTTGAAAGCAATGATTTGATTTGTTGATTTGATGCAATTTTAAGTAAATCTGGAATGTAAGCTTAGGAGCCATCCCACCTTCTAAACCAAAAATGGGCCGGCTTTTTTAAATAAAGATACCAAGAGAACAAAGAAAAATGAATAATAGGAGTAAATTAGAAAGTTGCTTAAATTCGCTTGCTCTATCTAAATCGTGAAAGTTTCATTTTGGCTAGACTATCCCTTTAAAGTAGATGAGCTGCATACCATTTAGGGAGAGTCTTGACGTGAAACCTAAATCAATGCTGTAGGAGCATTCTGTGTTTTTACAGAAAACGATTTTGCTATATTTTTACAACCTCTTTGAGACAACCACAAGATTACAGACTTCTAAATGAAATGAGAAGCCACATGTATCAAAGGTTTCAGAGAAAAATGTCTCTTTTTTATATGGATACTATAGGGAATGCATTTCACTCTGAAATAAATCATTGTTAGACTGGGTAGCACATAAGTATGGGAGATAAAAACTCTGGTTGTTTTAAACTCTATAATTTTAAATTGTATGAATTTCCACCAATATATGATGGTCCATGCACCAGTGAGTGATGTAACTAGGTCTTTTCTTTAATGACCAAAACATTTCTTCTTCATAAATAAACTTAGGTAATATGTCAGGAACTCTTCCCTTCCACCAATAGGGTCTGCCCCATTTATTTAAACATGGAATTGATAAAAAGAAAATGTTCTAACAAGTAAGGGCATTTAATTATTGCACTGTTGCTGGCATATATCTTTGTATTTTACCCCTGCAAAGGGTTAAACACATAGTTAAAGGGACACTGAACCCAATTTTTTTCTTTTGTAATTCAGAAAGAGCATGCAATTTTAAGCAACTTTATAATTTACTCCTATTATCAATTTTTCTTCGTTCTCTTGCTATCATTATTTGAAAAAAAAAGGCATCTAAGCTTTTTTTTGGTTTCAGTACTCTGGACAGCACTTTTTTATTGGTGGATTAATTTATCCACCAATCAGCAAGGACAACCCAGGTTGTTCACCAAAAATGGGCCGGCATCTAAACTTACATTCTTGCATTTCAAATAAAGATACCAAGAGAATGAAGAAAATTTGATAATAGGAGTAAATTAGAAAGTTGCTTAAAATTTCATGCTCAATCTGAATCATGAAAGAAAAATTTTGGGTACAGTGTCCCTTTAACATCAGCTCAGCATCAATGCACTACTAGGACACAGCTGAATAGATCTGGTGAGTAGATGACCAGAGGCATATGTGCATAGCCAAAAACCACCAGCTAGCTCATTTCACTGCATGCCTGCTCGTGAGCCTAAGTATGCTTTTCAGCAAAGGATACCAAGAGAACAGCGTACATTTTATATTAGAAGTTTATTGAAAAGTCTCTTAAAATGAAATGCTCTCTCTAAGTCATAAAAGTTTAATATTGTCTTTCATGTCGAATTAAACTTAGCTATTCTCCAAAAGGTTTTACTTCATACATAAAAATATAATATAGAGGCATTGCGTTAGAAGTTTGATTAAAAAAACAATATAAAAGAAAAACCTAAAGGATCCCCACAAAAAGTTCCTATTGTAATTTTATATCTTTTGTCTTGAAAGACATTTTAATTCCTCATTGTAATTCTCTAAATGTGTCTGCACAGTCTTCTTGAAGTTGAAAGACCAGCATGGCTAACAATCGCTTGCTAGTTAAAATTCCATTTTAGTGGAAATATTAGAGCATGTAATTAGGGCATGTATATCACTAATGAACATGCCACTCTATGTGTTTAATCCAAGCAAAGTGTTAAACACACAGTTAAAGTACCACTTAGGAGCCACATAAAACTGCCGGACCCCAGCGGGAAGTGTTAGTGAGCCGATTTGCAGTGGCAGCTACAGAGGTTGAATGACTACTGTTGTTGATTGGGTCATCAGCTCAATGAATCAGAGTATGTCATTTGTTTACTTAAAATTGCTGTTCAGTCAATCAGCCAATAGTGAATATAGTGATGGTTTAGTGTTAAAATGTATGCTTTCCATCATCTGAAAAACTAAATTTCCAAATTAAAAACACATATTGGATCTGGAAGCTTTTTCAAACTTTAGTTTTTAATGATGTGCATATGGTATGGATCTCTGATAAGAGTAATTGGGGTTATCCAAAAATGGTAAAATTAGCTTTCAAGAGGTTGGAACTGTAGATAAAATTAGGTTTGAGGCCACTGGAATAAGGTTTTTACTGTGTCCAAATGTCAAGTAAATTTATACTTACCTGATAAATGCTTTCCTTTCGGAATGATGATGGTCCACAGTCCCCCATACCATATGGTATATATTTCCCGCCACTAGGAGGTCAGAAACCAATATCAGAGCTTAAAATCCCTCCCACCTCCCATCTCTATTTTAGTTTAACATATAGCCGAGTAGAGAATAGGAAACATACAGGTAGGAAAGACAAAGCAGGGTCTGTATAGGTGTCATTAGAACACAAATTTTATTTTATTTTGTAAAATGATGATGGTCCACAGTCCTCCATAACATATGGGATTAATACCCAAGCAGATGGTCTATGTTACGGAAAGGGCGGGATAATTTTTTCTAACAGTTCTATTTAGCTGAAGGACTTTCCTGTCAAAAGCTGCTTGAGAAGAAGCAAAAACATCAAAGCGATAAAATTTGGAAAAAGTATGCAGAGAAGACCATGCTGCAGCTTTGCAAATCAGCTCCAAAAGATGCATCATTTTTAAAAGCCCAAGATGTTGCAACTGCTCTTGTAAAAAAAGCTGTAATACGGTTAGAAGGCAACTTACCCTCTACCAAGTAAGCCTTGTGAATCACTTGTTTGAGCCAAGAGGCCAACGCTACCTTAGTAACTTGCTGCCCCTTACGAGTCCCAAAGTAGTGAACAAACAAATTAGAAGTTTGTATGAAATCTTGACTAGCTTGGAGATAGAATTTCAAAGCCCCAACTACATCAGGATTATATAATAGCTGCTTCTTAGAGTTAGCAGGATCTGAACACAATGAAAGAACAACAATTTCTTGATTGGTATTTTCCGTAGAAACTAACTTTGGAAGAACATTATATTTAATACAAAGTACAGCCATATCCTTGTGAATAATTATAAATGGAGAATCACAAGACACCGTTGACAACTCAGTAACTCTTCTTCCTGAAGAGATTGCTAACAGGAAAAGTACTTTCCAAGATAACAGTAGATATCAATGGAATGCATTGGTTCAAAAGGAGGACCTTGTAATACAGAGAGAACT